>NW_010421910.1:10685-19932 GCF_000710305.1 Buceros rhinoceros silvestris | reverse complement strand
CCCCCGCGGGTCCCCGGGCCGCAGCGAAGCCCTCACCCGGGCCAGGGAGACATCCCCGCGTCTGCTCAGCGTTCGGCTGGCGTGGAAGGATAGTTAGTACTTGTTAAGCGGGGGACTGGTGTATGAGGCACCAACAAAGTGCCATTCTGCCGTGTAACGCAGGGCGGGAGACCGGCATGGCCGGGATGGGTGAGAGGAGCCCGCCCAGCCTCTCCCCCGCCAGCCCTGGTGCGCTGGTCTGCATTGATGGAGGAGGGCATTAATCCTTCACCGCACTGGGCCTAAACTCCAGGTTTTTACCAACAGAAGAGTAGATTTACATCCCTTGAGAGCATGTAAAAGCACAGCAAGCAGAGTTGGAGTGGAGAGGAAGAAACAAGTCCTGTCAAGGGCAGGGTCTGTTACAGCCAGCTTTTCCTATGGCTTGTGTACCCTAAAAATTGGCCGTTTCTAAATGGAGTCTCGCTGCCACAGTTTTGGACAGACCTTGCTATCCAAATACATACATGGTACAATACATACATGGTATGACAAGGCATGGGATTCTGCCTTTTGTGTTAAATTTTTGCTTGCTCGAAAACTTGAAATAGGGAGTCTTTGAAAATCTCTCCTTTACATTTTGCCCATTTTGATCAGTTGAGGTAAATCTTCCCAGGCTTTGCTGTTGTAAAAACCAGGCTTAAACTAAAGACTTAACTTGCCCATGTTCCCAACTTGAGACACGAAGGGGCTTTCTTTTCATGGGTGTTAGGAGAACGCAGAACTGCGGATTGCTCCTGAAATTGCTGCCTTAGTGACAAAATGATCAAAGGTCTCTGTACCTGTCACTTGCAGTACATTTACAAATACCTTAGCTCCTGCTTAGGCTCTTTTAGAAGCAGCTGGATATTACAAGCATTCAACACCTAAATCCTTTTGAAAATCTCCTGACTGTGGGAACTGGGTGCTTGAAACGCTGTCCTTGTGTGCGTTCATGTGGTTACCCCAAACCACCCATATCTGCAGCCTCTTTGATCCTGTTCATGTCAAGGCAAAACTTCCACACGTCTTGATGGGTCCAGGATCAAACTTAGGCACCACTCCTGCTGCAAACAGAATTAAGATAATACCAGGTTTCTTATCTGTGGTCCCTACTAGAACTTTTTAAGGGTTGTCATACGCCTTCCGTAGACAAAATATTGACTATTGGAACTGCAACATGATCACAACTCCTGCACTTACATATTACATGGGATGTACACAGTAATTTGAAGCACAGCAAAGCTCTCAAGGGGCTCATCTTACTTGGTTTTTTTCATTCTTGTTCCCCAGCCTAAAGCTGTACTAGCTTTATAGGTATGGTTCTTATTTAATCTTCCCGTCTTTTTCTGGGCAGTAGTTGGACTTGACAGAGGCAGAGGTTTATGGAGTGTCTAGTCACAATGTCTTACAACCTGGAGCAACTGGGTAACTTCCTCTGTGCCTCCCAAAATGTCCCATTTAATTCTAATCACTTGCAGTTCTTACAGCCTTGATCTCAAAGGATTTTCTGACATGACTCAGCTAAATCTTAAAAGGGGTAAGCCAGGTTTTAACGGTGGTTTGCATCACAGAGATGGGTCTATTGCAGCGGCAGAGCCAGCAGAGACAAAAAGGCCTCAGTTCCAGTCCCCATGCTGTAAATGTTGGACAAGGGCGGTGTTAGGGAATCGGCGAGGCAGGGGGCAGGTGTAGAGAGCTGCAGAGGGGCAGAGACTGTTTCTGGAATAAGCTTCTCCAGACCTAATAACGCTCCTAGAATCCCGAGCACTGTTACCAAATACATTTGGCCTAAAAGCCCAATGTGGGTGTTTTCCACATCAGTGCCACAAGCAGCAGACACCAGTCCACTGCTGCATCTTCCTGGAGAGTGTGTGCTGTGTGAGTACAAGCTGTCACCTTGCCCTCTCTCTGAGATGTAATCTGCAGGCTTCCTGCAGAAGGGAGGGCTGCAGCTTCTGTTTGAACAGTACCATCCAGTGCCAAGCAGGGAGGGGGTGCGCTGGGTGCTTCTCTGGAGACAGGAGTAAACTGAGGGGGACTGTGGCTGGTGGGGGGCAAAGAGCACAGTGAAGTGAGTTATGTAACACATCTAGGAGAGAAGAAGTATTTTCTTTTTGCCTGAGGAAAATAAACAAGTAGCAAAAGAGCTAATTAAATTTGTTTTCCTAATAGGTCTGTCCTGTGCCTGGCTGACTTGAGTGCTTGTGAATGCTCAAGTTCCAAATGAATCTTTTCCTACTTATTTTTTTATCATCTAGAGAGATTTTTCTCTGTGTGGCTTTGCTTTTTTTTTTTTTTCCTTTAACTGGGGCACTTTAACCTCAACTGAAATATCTATTTTCCATAGGCTTTGAAGCAGGTAATGGTTGTGTCTTTATCTGTGAAGCTGGTCCCAGATCCTAGTCTGGTTGGTTACCCTGGCTGTGTTCCAACTCCGTGTCAGGACAAGACCCAATTACGTACATTGTACTGCCACTTGCCCCAAAGTACACTGTTTTGGGGCAAGTCACCGCACACTCCAGCAAGGCCCTTGGTATGGATGATCAGAGTGCCAGGGCTGTGATGAGGGCCATGCTGACTGTGATCACAAAAGCTTTGTGTTCATGGGACGTGAGGCTGATAAAATACAGAGCTAATTCCTTTAGTTTTGGTTGGTACAAGACTACTGTTCTGTGCAACAGCTAAAGTGATTCTACAAAAAGCAGAGTCTTTAAAAAGATGAACCAAAGGTCTGCACTCTCAAGGCCAAACATACGTCTGGTGTGAATTCAGTGGGAACAAGCTGATGTGTGGGAATTGAGAAGCTGGTCTATAGCACAGACTCGAACTGGAGATCAGACAGACCCTCTGAAGCGTGCTGTTTCCCATTTAGGTTGCTTTACTGGCCTACCGGCCCCAAAGAAGTTGGATTCCATTGTGCCCCGTGTGGTAGGAGTGCGCAGTGAGTGCCAGGCCCTGCTCCCCAGTGTCACTCATCTCATGAACCACCCACTTGCCATTTCAGTTCATCCAAAAAAGCCGAGTAACGAGGTAGATTTGGGAAGAGGCTTTGTGGGTTGCCGCGACTGCACTCCGCTGCGGTCGTAGAGGAAGACAGTTGCAGAACTGAGGACCCTCTGCCCAAATGAGTAGAACTCAGTTCAGGAGCAGCAGCTCGTCTGTCCCAGATGACTCTACCTGTAGGTGTTCCACAGTGAAGATTTGGTAGCAGTCTCCTTCACTGGACAAACCATGAAAAGATGTTGTCTTTAGATGAATGCATCAAGAGTGGTTTGAATGTGGAGACTGAATATATGACCGGAAAAAAATGGTGTGTTCTTCACACCAGGGAAGCAGCAGCTGTGCACCTCTTGAAGGAGGCACTCAGCCGCTCATGACAGCAAGCGTTGGGTTCATTCAGAAGGCAAGTAACAGGCTTGTCCTTCTAGCAAGAGAGGAAAACCAGAATGTATTGCTTGCACTTTCTATATTTCTAGGTTTGCCGGTTTGTCTACTGTTTTCCTCACTATGTGTTTAAAATAAAAAAGTGCTCAAAGTTTCCTAATGTTTAAACATTTATTTTTCTTTTGTTGAGATCGATGGGTCATCAGCATGAAGTATTAGTTCTGCACATGTGAGCAATTGTAGGCTTTGGTCCTTTCTTTTTAATGCAAAACTTTTGGAGGTAATTTACAGTCATCTAAGTGTTACCATAAAGAGGTTGGTTAAAAATCCCAAGCCAGTCATGCTCTTTGCTTCAAAAGTTATTTTGGAACGCAAGGAATTCAGTCTGGAGTGAGTACTTTATTTGCAATGGTAACTTCTTTGCGAACCCTGGAATAGTTTATGTGGTTAAAAACCTTTTCAAGAGCAATTGAAAAATTATGTTATCCCATCTATTGTTTAAAGGATTCCATGTGATTCTGATCTTGGAATATATGGGAAGCCAAATTTGAGAATTTGGCAGGCAAAAATCGAAGTGCTTGCCTTGGCCCTAAACCTAGATAGATGCACATTAATGATCTCAGTTAGAAGATGTCTGTATTAAAATTCTGAAGCTCTCTGGGCTCCCAAGGGACAAACTCACTGAATGTTGTGACGTACCATGAAACTAAAACATTTCTCTTACTGCAAAATAAGGAAGGAATCAGGAACTCATTCTGTATGCACAACAAAGGGCACATCAAGAGCGTAGGCTTCATTCAGCAACACTTCATTGGAACTGTCATTGCAGGGAGGCACGAAACCAGCAGGGCTTCCTACTTAGGCACTGCTTTGCTGGACATCTCCAAACGTGCCATAGCCCGTTCAGCCTCACTCTGCCTGGGTTAACGGAGTTATCTGTGCCTGTCTATAGATACACAGAGAAGGGCACAGAGGGGCTCAGCAAATGTTCTGCCAAACCTTCCCATGGACGTTTAAACTGCTGGTGCCCTTCAGCTGGCTTTGCCTTGGTGTCAGAGGAGGAGGCAGAGAGTGTGGAGTGTAGGATTATGGTCAGCCTTAGTCCAAATCTGCCTTCATCAGTGATTTAAGTAGAGGTGCTGGACTTAGTGTTGCAGCAGGTGAAGTGTGGATGCAATAGTCCCTCCTGCCAGCGCTGTTATTGTAGCAGGATTTTATAGTAGAGGAGAAGAGACACCAGCAAGGCCCCTGTCAGTCCCTACACATTCATCAGACCTCACCCAGCAAAGCCCAGTATGATCCAGCACCAGGGACAACAAGGGTAATGGGACCCTTGAGAGAGCTCTCTTGTTTTTCACTCTGTTTGTAAGATCATACTTTTCTTGAACAAAACTAAAATAACAACAGAGGGTTCTGCTTTTTGAGGCTGTTTTGCATATAAGTGTTGCTGTGGTAGTACTTTTCAAAACAAGAGACCATGTTAGCAGTAGCATCTCATGCATTCAACTTCCTAATCTTGAGAAGATCAGTTCATTAACATCAGTACGATGAGTCATCTCAGATCTGCAGGATGGGGCCATTTATTCCATTTTCTTCCTCCAGGCACAAGCATATCAGCTATTCCATAAACTCTAATGATTGCAGCGCATCGCTAGAGAAGGAGTGTTGCAAGTGCCATAAAATTCATGTGTGTCATATCAAATGGTGTAGCCAAAACATTTCCTTGTTAAGACCTCATGAACAATGCTCATTTTGGAGTGTTGTATTAGTCCAACCTCCGTTAACTCGCAGTATGTCTCTTCCAGAACTGTCTTTGGAGATATTTAGAAGAACGTGATACCAAGAAGACTGATCAGTCTGTGTAAACAAAGGACCAAGCAGCTGAAGAGATGCTGTAGCATTTCAGAGGACCACCAAATCTTTGCAAGTTCGTCAGCTGAATAAGCCCACCCCACCAAACAGGTTAATCTAGGTGGGATTGCTGGAAGCTCCAAAAGCATCCCTCAAGGCCTCCCTCCAGGTGCGATTCTTTGGTGATTTGTGAGCCTTTGCTGGACCATATGCCTGTATGGCCAGAGCTGGACCAGCCCAAATACTTGTCAATACAGGATGAATCCCACATCTTAGGTGGTGAGAACACCTAGTCCAACTGTTTCTCATCAATCCCACCCCATCCTTATGGATCCTTGTATTCCTTATTTTACCTGATTTCTGCGAGGTGTCATGGTGATCTCTCTTTTGCCTCTTTATTGTACTAGAGTGTCTCTCCAGAGCTGCGTCCTTAGATGCAGGCACACAGAATATGTTGTACCTCTGTGGCACTTTTCACTGGAGAAAGAGCCTTTTAGTAGGGCCAGAAGGGATGGATTTAACTCAGATTTACAGGCTGGAAGCTAAGACTCAGCCAGCCAGCCTGGTTTGCCCGGGGATACACAAAAGTCAGCCTAGTGGGGAAAAACCAAACATGTGTGTCCTATCTCCCGGTAGCTTTTTTTCCATAAAGTATATTTCTTTCCTCCACTTATTCATCACACCTTTAAAATGTGAAAAATGCTTGTGACCTTCTTTCTTTGAAAAATAGATGCAGACAAACATCTGTTGTAAAATGAGTATTTCTTAGCAGGTAAAAGATGAAATGAACTAATTTTCTATAGAATCTCAGTTTGATTCTCTCAGAAATGTTTGCTGCTGAGATACGCTTTCCTGCCTTGCGCTTTCACCATTCGAGCAGCGTTAAGAAGCTCCTTTCTCCTCCGAGACCACAGGAGGTTTCTCGTTACATTGTTAACCTCCTTCAGATCATCTCCTCTCTGCACAATCTGAGTTGCATTTACATGCAGATGTAATGTCATGCAGCCCACTTTATGCCACTTACATCTCTTGTTGCTATGGGGAACATTGATAAGGAACCAATTAGCAAATAAAAAATCTGAGGAGGAATGTGAAAGCCGCTGCCTGGTGGATTGGTGTGTAATAGGCAGTGACATTTTATTTGTCGTTTGTCCTTACCTAGCCGAGCTTCTGCCACTGCAGCTTCAGCTACATTCTGTGTCGTCAAAACATGCTCTTCCCCCGAGATTTAGAAGCTTAGACATGTAACTGGATCTGACCCCGGGGAATTTTTACGATTCTCAGGGAGGAGGGATTGCTTTGAGTGCTTTTGCTGGCATGGAAGTGCAAAGAGCACCATCCAGTGTCTGCTCAGAGTAAATTCACAAAAAACCGATGGCATCTCTGCACATCTCATAGTCAAGCTACAACTGGAGCTGCGTGATGATCTAAATAAAAAAAGGCCACAGTCAGTCGGAAAAGGAACACCTAAGGGAAGACTGGCAAAGCTGGCAACCATTCAGGACACGAGACAACCTGGAGATCACATCTTCTAAAGAAGAGCTGTCTTCTGAGCTGGAGTTACTGATGACTGAGGGAGCGAAAGATACAAGCAGGAGGAGGTGGAGGTGGCAATTTATGGGGCTGTTGAAGAAACGTAGGGAATTAAATCTATGGAGGGAAGGAGCTATGGCAGAGAGAGAAAATTGGGCCAGACGCTTATCGTGTAATCCTTCCCCTTTGCAGTGGAATCGGCAAAAGAGGCTAGGAAGTTGCACTAATGGCTCAGAAAATAACTGATGACTCCAGCTGCTACTGCCCAGTCTTGACAGCTTTGTATTGCTTGTCAAATGTAAATAGTCCTGGATTTCAAGAAGAAAAATAATTTGGGAAGACCTCTTGCACAGAAGCGTGGAATAAGCAGTAATTCTTCTTATTATGCATGGCTACAGCTTTTGGTGGGCTAGAGAGAAGGACCTAACAGGAGAGCAAGGAGTCCATGAGGCTAAAAATGGACACAGGCAAAAATTAATATTAACTGCAAAGAGGCGATACCCGAATAGATGTCCAAGAAAACGCACGCAGCTTTTCCATGGACTAGTGGTGTGCACCAAAACTCTAGGTGAACAAGGGAACAAGAATGTTTGGTCTGTTATAAACAGAGCATTTATCAATCAAAGTCACAGAGTGCTCCAGTTTAGCACAGTGTGTGTAGTAGCATATCGCTTATACATCCTCCCTCAAATCAGGCTTTGGGCTGGCATAATTTCAGTGCTGTAATCCAAGACAGCTCCTCCGTTGTGCTCAGCACTCCCAGGAACAACTTAGCATGTGTTTGCTCTTACTCTCTTAATATTGAACTGGCACAGCAGAACTCACTTCTTTGATTAATATCAAGCAGTGGGGTTTTTGTGCCCTGTGGCAGAAGTGCCCAGATGGAGTAGTTTGTGTACTGAAAACATGGGAAGCATTTAATGTTCTGTGGAGCTCTGTTAACGTCTGAATAGAACATCTGGTATTAAATCTTTGCATAAATCAGTTTGTGCAAGTATTTAGACCTGCTCTGGGTCTGTGCTTTGTTCCAGCTTTACATTCCCTCTCTTCCTTGTTTCGAGAGCCAATAGATAATGGTTTATTTCCCAGTGCAACCCGTTAGAGTCCCTTTGGTGGGGCTTGGCAATCGGTTGAGCAGAACAAGTATAAAAATCACTTCAGCATCTGCGGGGTTGAAATGGAAAAGCTGACTTAGGACCTCCCTGGAAGGCGTTTTATCTGTCCTCAAGGTGATGGAGAAAGGAGGGGTGATCATCCAGAGACTAGGAAAGCTGTCACATGATGTGTCTGCAGAGCATAGCCCTGAAGGAGTTTTGGTCTGTATAAAACATCCCTGCCCCATAGGGACCTTGTGTGGGTACATCCATGCAAGACCTCTGCCCAGCGAAGTGAACGGTGTCCCACTGCTTGGCATGGGCAGATCCCACTGCCTGTCCTGCTTTATGTGCAGGAAGAACTCCTGCAGAGTTGCAGAGTGAGGAGGGGAAATGGGGGCTGTTGTCACACGGTATTACTGATGCCATGCAGCAGATGGAAGTGCCCACTCAAAAGATCCACAGCCCCAGTCTTCCAGAACACATCCTGCTGCTGGACACTGTGAGGAACAGCAGCTCACGTGTTTGTCACTTCAACAAACGAGACAGCAGAGGCAAATCAAGGGCCAATGTATACGGACCACCTAATTTAGGAGGTGTCTGAGATGAACTGCTTTCACTTTATGAAGTATTTCAGCTGAGAAAGGCTTAGTACAGAGCTCCCATTCCCCTTCCTGGGACCCAGGACACTTGGCTCCACTCCTGGGCTGATTTTCAGATGAGTGGTGTTGCAAATTACCCAGATTTACCTGTGCAGAGGCCCTGATGTCTGCAGCTGTGACCAAATCCATGAAAGAGCATCAAATGGGAATTCCTAAGTTGCATTTGGAATATTGTGAAGCAGCTGTTTCATGTGTAGTAACCAAGAAAAATGTCTCACATGGTGACATTTTAAGCTATTGAGGAAATAAGAGATTTTGAATTATATTCCTTTAGATGTCTTGCCATGTTTAAAGGGCTGATTTTCTTCTCTTTTTTCTTCTTTTCAGGCTTGATACATCAAGCAAACTTCAGTGGAGTTATTCTTGCCTCACACCAATGGTAAGAGGAAAGAGAAGCGAGTTATTCATGTTTAGTGCTCTTTTGTGCCGGATGTTTTGCTGGTAGAAATCCATAGCTCCACAGGCACCAATTTCTTCAGGATCTGGAATGTCTGGCCCAGTTTCTTTCTCCATTCTGGACAGGCTGTGAAGGAAACTGTTTTATTTTGCAATATTGAATATTCATGCTGGGAAGTTATAAGCAAAAACAAAATCATGAGAGACGAGGTCTCTAATAAGCTCCCTGTCGCATGAGGCTCTGGTCCTGCTGCAGCAAATGTGGTTGCTGACTGGGTTCAAGAATGCTTGTTGGGTGGTGATTCG
>NW_010421910.1:9420-10653 GCF_000710305.1 Buceros rhinoceros silvestris | reverse complement strand
TGCTGAAGCAAATGTGGTTGCTGACTGGTTTCCAGAATGCTTGTTGGGTGGTGATTAGATTCTGTCACACTGATGTTCTCTCTCTGTGATCTCATTCAATACAAGTAGTTCTGCAAACAGTGAAATCTTTTTTCCTATGGATTTGTATCGCGGTTTGTGTTTTGGCATGGTTCTCTGATGGTTAATGGAGAGTGAGTTAATTTTAGCCTGATTCTCCAGTGAGAGGTGAATAATGTCTCTTTACTTGGCCATCTACTCTCACAAAACTTGCAGGAATTAAATACCTCAAGTATTGCAAATTTGAGTGTGAATTACGAACCAGCTCCAAAGTTATTTGGGGACAACTCGTAAACAAACATGAACACGAGTCTTATTTTCTTAGAAAAGGAAAAAGTGAGAATAACTTTTTAAATATTTCATCCTCGTGGTTACATCTTGAGAGTAGTCCTGTAAGTAAAGCGACTCTGGAAGATCTCTCACTCTCATTTTAATCTTCTCCAAGATTAGTTTGCTTAAGGTAAATGCACAATTAATTTAAACATTAAAAACATGAAGAGGCTCAAAGTTAAGAAACTCCTAAAAAATCCATTACTGTAGGTAGACATGTCTGCATAGAGAATAAGAGGGCAAGACCCTTCAAAGAGGATAGAAAATCTACCCTTGGGTAAATTCCAGCACAGGTCTGCTGGAAACGGGGCTGCAGCAGCACTTAGCATGAAATGTTTATCTGATACTACTAGGTTTTTCTGGGACTGACAAATTCAGTTACGGAATTATTTAGTTATGGAAAATGCGTGTGTATCTGTTTGGCTTCTGTGGGTTTGCGTTGTAGAAAACTGCGGGAGTGTCTGTAGGGTTCACAACTGCCCAACTTCGTGTCATAGACCCTGTGTCTTAACAGGACACAGAAATTGCCATTTCACTGAGTAGAGAAGGGAGCACGCAGTGGCACGTTTTAGTTTTTATGGCTAATGCTTTGTGAAATAAACTTTATGGTCTGCAGATTCAGACCTGTGCAGGTCTGTGTGACCTAAGATTTATTACACCACCACCATATTTGTGCATCTGTCTCTAGTTCCGGGATATGAAATAAATTAAAGGTCCAGAAGTTCAGTTTTATGTTAACTGAAACCATAAATAAAAGATCCAGATATACCCAATATGTAACTTCCCTGGACAAAGGAACTGCATCAAGGGTTGGCTTGTCCTGCTGGGTTGTGAAGGTGTCAGCAC
>NW_010421910.1:0-9220 GCF_000710305.1 Buceros rhinoceros silvestris | reverse complement strand
GAAAGAAAAAAAAAAAGCCAAGCATGTGCTCAATGGGAAACAGATGGAGTTTTCATTAGATGTTACTTTTAATGATCTGCTTTAAAAGTAAAGATACACCACTCCAAGCAGAAGGGCCTCCTAATAGCTTTGTTTAGGTCCCAGGCTCATTATCTTAGCGACAGATAAGCAAGATTGCAGGGTCTTTGTCAAGCTCCAGTCAAACCTGCCTACCATCCTTAGAATTCCAAACTCAGCAAAACAATTTGGGGGCCTTAACAATATTTTTCCCTAAGACGCATCTTTATTCAGTGATTCAGAGTTATTATTATGGGCCTGGCAGTTGCCTGCTCTGTTTCTGGAGTATTAGCATTTAAACCTAGGTCAGAATAAAAATCTGGAATATTCATTGCAGGGCAGAGCTTTTGCTCCTTTGAGGGCCTGGCTTTCACAGTCAGCTTTGGTGTGACTCCTCCACGGGGTCTTGCTGGCTGTGAGTGGTGACCCCAGCAGTCTAGAAAGCCTGGAGATCCTTCCTAAAAAGATGAATGCTGCAATCTGTGCCTGTAGGTACTAAATCAAAGTTTGACAAGGAAAGAACAATGCAGTCCCAGGGTTTTAGGAATAAATGGTTGCTGCCAAACCACAATAAATGCTTTTGTCTGGAACTCATGGAACAGTAACATAGCAATGGAGGGTGTACCCTTGTCTATTATTCCCTCTGAGCAAATTCTCAGAGATCTTACCAGGATTCGGGGAGATTTCATGGAACTAGTAGAGAAATAGGCTTTAATTTCCTTACAAAGAGAGGAAGAGACAATGGAACTCAGCAGAACATATGGCATTTTTGGGGAGTTACGCAAGCAAATCCCAGTGCCCATCCTGAGACAGGGCTCTCTGAAGTGAGACTCGCAGGAGAAAATTGCCTTTCTTCTGTTATGAGCTGACAAAAGTGCTTTACTCCTCTGCATACGTATAAATACAACCAATGTCTTCAACTGATCTCCAGCTGGAGGGTGTGAGTCGGAATCCAACTTCTCAGAGTTCAAGGAAGTTTGGAGCTGAAGTTCTGGTTCACTGTCACCTCTGTAGAAAATACCCACATAAATAAAAAATACCTGCATTAATAAAAAGAAATGAGCCTCTTGTTTTCATGAGAGGGGACTAGAGGGATCAAGAACAGTGATACTCTCTCACAAACTATTAAGCACCATTCTGAAACCAGGTAGGTTTTTCCACTCTGTCTGTTAGAAACCTTCTTCAATTTCCAGACTAGTTATTAATGATGAGATTGTTCACTTATATTATTGCATCAAAGCTGTCTTTTAGATTAGATTACACACAAATAGAATGTGAGCCTGAATATTAGGTTTCTTCTGCTTTTTCTCGCTTTCAGGGGGAAAAAAAAGCTTTAATGTGAGGTCACTTTGTATTTGAGGACAAATTATTTCCTCCTGCCATTCAAGGGTGGGAGAATGGAGACTAAGCAAAAGGAGCAGATGATGAGAGCATTATGTTTAGGTCTGTGTAACTTAGAATGGTCCAGCCATTTAGCAACAGCATCCCTCTCCGTGATTGCTCTGGTTTTCTTATGGCCAAATAAACAGTCGCTTTTGTTTTTGTGATATATTTGCAGGAATCAAGCATGTGCCCTCTCTCCCTATGCTGCTAGAGTGAGAAAACCAAACCCTTCTCATACAATTGCTTCTCTCTTCCTCACCCCTTCAGATGGCCTTCCCTGATTCGGTGTAGCTCGCTGAGCATGGCTGCCCAAACCTGTCCACCGTTTGCACACAGCCAGTTCCACCAGGTTGGCAGTTACACAAGAGGCGAGGGGTTTCCAGATACTGTTGTTTGTGAAGAGGACTGATTTCCAGATGATGAGTTCTCAGCAGATTCTAAGCAGGTGCCTTTAGGAGGTACCTAGTTATGTAAACAAATAAGGGAAGATGGATCAATGCAGAATCACACCAGTGAGCTGACAGCGGGTCTGCTTCGTACAGGTGAGTTAACCCCTGAGCAGCTTGGAGTAGTAGCGTATGGTACCTTTTATTCACAAGTGCGATCGTGTCTGCGTGTGCGTGGCAAGTGCTGCCTGAAGCTACGCAAGTTCCCGCTGGAGTGTTTCTAGCATCTCGGGAAAGGCAACTGCTCAACAAGGTAAATGGATCTTCTGGGGAATCTTTGCTGCACCACCAGAGTATTCCACCAGTGAAGGAAGTCACTTCTGGAGAAGCAGTGAGCAGATACTCACAAGTGACCTCCAGAGCCAAGTCCTCCTGGTGAAAAGGTGGCTCGTTTAAGATTTGATTTTTAGAGGTCCTGGATACCTTCTAGAAGTCGCTTCCCAAAGTGCCTGCATGTCAGCACTTTACACATTTTAAACTGAGCGTGCAAAAACACAGCACGGCTGGGCACTCTTGACTGTGGTGGCCTACGTGACTTCCTTGTAGTCCCTTGGCAAAGCAGTAATAGAAGCAGGAGCACAGGGGTTCTTATGTCTATTGTGTCCATTAGAACAATACTGCTGAAAGCAAGAGAGTCCAAAGCCCTGGCCTTCAAAATATATGACTTGAAAGGAAAGCTGCATTTTTTTGGTAAGGTCCAAATGTATTTCATTCAGCTTTGCTGCTACTCCCAAAGTCTGGTTGTAAACAAGTATGATTTTTACCCTGGAAGCCACACATCTGGGTTGCAGTGCCTGTGACTGTTTTCATCATCATGAGTAGTTATTGGCTTCATAAAGTTCTGCGTGTGCAGAAAACAGCTTGTAAGAGGTAACCGGAGCAAACTCCATTTTGTAATTGAAGAGCTTAAATGTCTTAAATCACCAGTCTGCAAGGTAGCCCCAGCCATTAACTTTCTGCATATGACCCTGAAGTCTTAACCGTCTCCAGTTCTAGCCCAGCAGAGTTCTTTGCATTCTGACTGCGCCCCACCAGGTTTCCAGGCTCTTTGTCCAGACAGTTGACGGTCCAAAGCAATGAGGTACCAGTTACTTTCAGGGGAGCTGAGTGTGAACAGGAGTAGAGCTCACCTATAGCTGCTAACCTTTTTGTAGCCATACAGCAATAGGACTTTTAAAATCGTTTCTGTACGTCATAGTGATGTAAGTTGTCGGGATTGTCAATGCTCAATGCCAAGTGACAAAATAACGTGGCACCTGAATAACTTCTGTTTAAGTAGCAGCTTGTTTTCTCACTGTGCTGTTGGTGTATCCCAGAGTCTCTGGATTTTACGCTGCGGAGGCTGAATGTATTTGAGTTAATTAACAGTTAAAATGTTCTAAGCCCCTGACTGCAGCCTCAGTGTCCCAAACCATGACAATGCAGGTGATCTCAGCAAAGCCACTGGACAAATAGCTGCTGAATTCCAGGATGGACAAAGAACCACAGAAAGGGACAGGGAACTCAGAGCCTTCCCATTTGTGCACAGTTCACACAAAGCAGAGGTTTGGGGGCACGTGGCTGCTGACAGAATGAGGAGGGGACAGGAACTGTTCACTCTGAGGGTCGAGGACACCCAGACAAGGCTGCATTTGTTTGGAGGAACTGACAGGCTTCACTGGTTCTCTGCCTTCCCTTCCACTTCTTGGAAAGGTCATCCAAAAAGCCTTCCCAAACTTCCAGGCGTGGTGGTGAGGTCCTTGGTGTGGAAGGGTAAAATAGATGCTTTTGCTGCAAATGTGCTGGTGTCTTCTGCTTCTAAATTGTTCCTGCTCTTAGTTAAACCTGTGGCTTGCCAACTGACTTCTGTGTAACTGTGTCTGACTGCCTCGTGTTCCCAGTTTCCTTTGCACTGCTCTGGCAATTCTTTGCTCTCACATGCAGAAGCGTGGACTGAGCTGCAGAACAATCACTAACCACATCACTTCAAGCAAAGAAATAGGACCGGGCAGCCCGGGTCTGAGTAATGCTGTGATGGGGTGTTGTTTGAGGCTCTGCAGACTTACTGGTGGCACAGGAGACAGCTGTACGGGGCACAGACAGAGCTGCAACGTGTGCTCACCTGGCATTCTCGTACCCCCTCCAGCTGCGTGTCTCTGTTGACCTGTTTCATAAATCATGAATAGACGACACTTCTGTATACGCACCTTGTCTGTATCTTCCCCAGTGCCAAGGGTTAATTTTGCATGGGCCTGTGCATTTATTCTGTTCTGCAGCAGTCACAGAAATTCACCTCTTGGGCCAGACTTTATGACTGATGTTCCACATGTATTACATATGATGACCTTTCTGGATGATATAAGGTTAAGTCCAGGGATCTGTCTTTCGTTCGTTCTTTTCTTCTCTAACGAACAATGTGTTGCAGCATATAGATGCCTGTAATTTGCATCCCTTTTTTGAGTTTAAAGTAAGATTGTGATTAATATTTTATATAAACCAAGGTGGTGAATAGGAGAGTTCATTGACTTCTTACCCTGGTATCACCCAAACACTGGTTTACATTGCAAATAAAACGTTTGGTGGGTTTCACACCCATCTTTACCAGTGCGTCTCACAATGTTGCTGTTGGGAAAGACTGCATTCATTGAGGCAGTATATTTTAAAACTTGGCTCCAGCACCACACAGCTGGCAACAAGGAAAACATAATCTAAGGCAGCATGTAAAAAACTTGTTTTCTCGTTAAGACTCTGAATTTTCCAATAACCGCCTCCAACAGACCACCCTACGACACGGTTTGCGAACACATAAAGCCTGATTGTTTCAAAAGCCATGTAAATAAAATGTAGAAGTAGGAATGCCAACCTCCCACTATTCACCTCCAACCTTTTCTTTTCATCTCTTACTGCTGATTTCACTTTTTTCTTTCCTGGTGTCCTTCCTCTCGCTGCTGTCTGCTTTCAGCACCCTCTTTTTCCTCTCAGAACAGAGCGGAGCTTTTAGCTTTGCTGGCAGAATAGAAGCCAGCAGACAGTGAAAAGAAGCTGGGGCAGTAAAATCCGTGAGCACACCAAGCACCCAAGAAGAGAACAGTGCAGGTTCCTTGTCTGTGCACACAACTTCACGTGCCACACGCCCAGTACCAACCTGAGCAAACCAGCATCTCACTGAAACGGTCATTCTCTAAAGTACGAGCCCAGCTCAGGATGTTTTGGTGTGTTCTTTGTAGCCATTAGTTTTACAGCTGGAACTGTTCTAAGATACTCTTTTAATCTTTCACCTCACGTGCCTTGATTTTAAATAAACAGGGCTTAATAATCAAAGAGGAAGATAGGGACGTGCAAACACGACTGGGATGAAGAGGCTTTCATACTCCAGCAATGCATTTGTGGATTTTGAGCATGATCATGTGGAAATGCTTCAAGCAGAATATGAAAATAACTAAAAAAATCTTCTTTTACCTGAAAGCAACCACAGAAGTAGCTTGTTCTGAGCTGCTACAGTCAGTCATTGTCACACCACTACAACACATCCCATTGCAGGGCACTGATGAAAGGTACTGAGTGCCCATTTTTTGCCTTGAGCCCTGTGGGCATTTTGGGGGGGCTAGAAGACCTGCCCGTGGCAGCATACCACACCCTGACTGAGCTCTGCTCTCTCTGAAGCTTCTCAGACAAACCCTGGAGAAAGCCCCGACCACCCACTGTTTGAAGGCCAGGAGAACGATGAGTAAACAACCAAGCGCAGTTTCGAGGCATCTCTTCTCGTCATCTTGGAAAATGGAGTATTTGTGCAAGGACAGGCTACTCCTTACTCAGAAAAGAGCAAACTATGAAAACAGGAAAACTAGCAGACCATTGAACCCTGATCACTAGAATACATCAAGTACTTCCTGGTTTACACTTTCTGTGAAGGACGTTTACTAAAGGACCATGTTGGTGTGAGGATAGGGCTGTTGTAACAAACATAGACCAGCTGCAGCTCAAGCGTGGCATGAATCTGCAGCAAAACAAACCCCGTAAGATTAGTGCTGCAGGTCAGACCTAGTTCTGACAAGCCCCTGATCTCACACTTTGTGGAGAGCTGCAGCACAACGTGATATGGGGTCTCCCTCTCCCAGTCCTTTCTCTCCTTTTAAATTACTCTCTGAAAACAAGAACCCAGCGTGGACATACACTTCTGGTTTTCATTTCTTTGGCCATTTGGGTCGGTGACAAGTTTTTGTAAATGTCTCTTGTTGGAGCTACTTGGTGTGAAATGTACTACAAATTTATCACTGTTTTCCTTACTAGAAATTAAGCAAGTTTATAAGAGTTCCACAAAACCATAATTTGAGAACAAAAATTATGCATTTTTAGTGTTTTTATTGCCTTAGTACTGCATGGTACAAAGTGTTTTCCACAGCAAAACACTCTGAGAACAGGGATGAGCGCAAACCAAACAAATCCAGAAGTAAATTCTCTATGAAAGCAGTTCCTGCAATGCAGCAGGGAACAGTAATTCAAATTTTGGAACCGCTTTTCCTCCTCTGGAGAATTCAGAACTTTTGTTTCTCTGTTGGAGCTCCCAACATAGGTCAAAGCACTGTGCTACACTGAGATTTCAATTCTTTTCCCCCCATATAAACATATTTGTTGAGTTGGATTCATCGAAAAACCTAGTCTTGAGGAAGACTGCAACCTACTCTGTCTTGCCAAGGCAATAGCTAAGCAGTGTGCTCCCGGCAGATGCTGGGCAGAAAGATAAGGAGAACCTAGAGCATAAAAATGTGGATTCCCCACCATAACGGCTTCTCAATCTCTATTCCAGTCAGCTCATACTGACCCCAAAAGCCCAACTGCTCCACCAACCCACGAACCGGAGCACTTTACTCGAACTCCACAAATCTCGTGTTCTGTCAGACCATCTTCTCTCAGCACCTCCACACAAAGGGATTCTGAAGAGATGAGCCATGCCTGTATCAGGTGGCCCACACCACCAGATCAAACACTACCTTCCTGCACCTCTGATGCCAAAAGAAACCAAAGTGCAGCTCAGGTTACCCAAATCCCTAGATGTGCAGCCATCTCTTCGGCACCACAGTTCAGCTGGTGTCCACACTTGTTTATAGGCCGGACCGTTCACAGGCTGGCAGACTCTCATGGGGAGGACGTGTGCACAGGCTAGTACAGCTTACAAAGCAAAAGAATCCTTTTCCTTCCCTGCTCAGTATTTAATGTTACGAGATAATTGACATTTCTTCTCTCTCTCTGCTCTCATTTATTAAGGTGATGATGCTTTTGAAGTATTTCATTAATTCCATCCGAACATCTTCAGGATCTTCTTCTAAGTTGGAGTGTATTAGTTTTAGCTTGTTCAGTGGGTAAGCTTTGGAGGTAAATAAAAAATAATTAGGTATATTCCTTTTATAAAAGAAATATTCACAGTCAAGGTCACGGGACAGCACATGCTGAAGTCAGCTGGAATTCAGCAGTACTGAGTGTTCAATACCCCAGATAACATGAAGAAATGCATCACAGCTCGTTAGCGTTACGAACAAGTCCAGCTTATTGCTGGGTTAAATTCTTCAAACATTATTATTCAAGCTTCAAGCACTGGTTTTGGTCTCACAGTCAGTTAGGCAGAATCCAACAATTCAGCACTGAATTGCAGTTTTACTGTTGCAGTGATACGACATTCTCTGATTACTTCAAAATTACGGAATGATACTGTGATACTAAATACCTACTAGTATGTGAATACTTGTAATAACTCTGTATTTGTTTGAAGACTGCAGCAGGTTGCCCAGAGGGAGTGTGTGTTCTCATTTCTATAAACAGCCACAAATACTTTTGTGGTATATCAGGCTCCTATTGCTAAGTTTAAGAAGCAGATCATTAGCCTTTTATTTCAAAAGGCTCCTATTCTTTTGATTGATAAAATGCATGTTAAATGCCTCAAAAGTGTCGATGAAATTCAATGCAAGAAACAAACTCCTAGTGATGAGGAAAGGTGATAGGAGTTCTAACTCCCGGCTCAGCTGCATACTGACTGTGTGACCCCAGAGATGTCATGTAAACTTTTCTTGCCTTTCCCTTCCCTTTTGTGACATGGGAAGAGTGTTCCTCTTCTAGATGACCTTTGAAATGCATTATTTCTGTTTTTGCAAAGCAGTCTTCAATCTACCAATTGAAAACTACTAATAGAAAATGCAAGCCATAAGGAATGGACAATTCTAAAGATACATAGATCTACAAAAGCTCTGCATTACAGATGAAGTTTCCATCTCCTTACCCAAGGACAGATTTTCTGCGTCCCCCGCACTGCCAGGCTTGTGATGTGCAACCAGCAGACACTGACTATTGAGCAGCGGCTGCTGCTGGACGAAACAGGAGTACCACATTTCGATTTCTTTCAGGTGACTGGGCAGCTCGGGATTGAAGATTATTATTACGCCATGAGAGTCTTTCATCAGGGCTGGCCAGCATGTTTCAAACCTTGATAAACAGGGGCATGGAAAATGGTGAGAATGACAGCTGGGAAACAAACATGCACTCAGACTTCCCAAAGTTGTCTTCTTCCCTTCTCAGGAACACCTTCCAGTACTCCTTCCTTATTATAACATCAGTAATTTTGCCAGTGATCGATCATATTCCAAACACTTTGACTTACCTCGTAGGTGAGTTGGTCCCATGATGTGCTGTCAATGTAATATTTGGGCAAACGCTTAAACTTTTCCCCTAAAAACGGATCTGCACAGTTCTCAGTTGTATCTTTTTGGAATTTAAGGCCTGAGCTATATATTTACACTGTTTGAATTTGACTCACATGATAACTTCAAGGAGATAAAGGCAATTACAGAGTGGGGCTCTGTCTCCTGTACCTGTAACTTCACCTAGGAGCTATGGACTGTTATACTTGGTCCTTACCCAAACCAAAGTTCAGTGTTAGCTGGGATCATGGCACAGAGTACCTAGTATCGGTATAGCAAAAAGCTATAAAATTATATAATGGGGAAGTTGGGAATATTCCTCATCCATCTCAAAAAGGTAGCTGGCTTAAGGCCTGACATGAATATTGTTTCAACAGAACTGTAGTGAAGTAACCTGGAGGAGGTACCAAGGATGCTGGCTTACTTTTGATCACCACTGCAGTCCCAGAGCTCAAAGCGACACACAGCTCCCTTGCTGTTACCGTTCAGGTTTGGGTTCTCATACTCCAGGATCCTGTGGAAGCACAACGCGCCATCATTCTACACAGCACTGCAACCAGGGAGCGGGGCTTTCTGCAGGGCAGGCGGTGCTCAGGGCCTGTGTGAACTCACACTCCGCACGCCGCGAGGCTCCGCTCACCTCACACCCTGCGTCGGGCTGTAGCT
>NW_010421909.1:7418-7675 GCF_000710305.1 Buceros rhinoceros silvestris | reverse complement strand
ACCGGGCTGCGGCTGCCCTCGGCCGGGCTCCCGCCAGAGCCCACATTCCCCCAAGTGCTCTTTGATTATTAGCCCTAATAATTGTGTTATCGTATCGACTGAGGGGTTTCAGATGCCAAAGCTAATTTTGCTCTTCATGCCTTCCTTCGTCAGTAATGGGATTTTGATAACATCACACGTCCAAAAGTATTGGATAAACTCAGCATAATTCCCCATTTATTAATTAAACCGTAAATTAGGCAGCGTGCGGCTGGAAT
>NW_010421909.1:6539-6848 GCF_000710305.1 Buceros rhinoceros silvestris | reverse complement strand
TGCTTCCCAGCCCTGCAAGAGTGCAGCAGATGTTGGCTCTGGGCTGGCAGGAGCGTGGGGAAGCTGGGAGCAAAGCGGGTGCCTGTGACACGAGGTGCAGACGGGTGCTGGGGGCAGACGCGGTGCTGCCCTTGGGCACATCCAACCCCTGAGCCCATCTGAGTCTGCGCTCAAGGGGTGGCTGGGGGGTTTGTCCCGCTGCTGAGGGTACTGGAAGCTGCTCTGGGGCTGGACGAGGCTCTGCAGGCAGCGGCGATGCCCAGGATATGCCAGGCTGGTTTGGGGTTGGCAGAGCTGGTCCAGTAGCCG
>NW_010421909.1:6005-6379 GCF_000710305.1 Buceros rhinoceros silvestris | reverse complement strand
CGGCAGCGCTGGTGTGGGTCGAGGCATCCCTCACCGCCCATGAACCCACTGCGGTGCCTCACACTGGAGTGGTTCTGCCCAAGCCCCGGGAGCTGGGCGAACTGCTCGGCAGCGTGGTGGGGTGCCGGGGGAGATGCTTCCCGCCTTCTCCTGAGGGCATGGGCTGTCCCTGGCGATACGGCGTGGCCGAGGGCTGCTGGGACTGGGGATCCCCAGGGCAGCACTCGGCCTTGAGCGGAGGATTCAAGGTGGAATTAACCCCCAAATGTCAGTGCCGTGCGTGGATTTACAAGCACGCAGATGCTCTGCAGGGTCTGACGCCGCCTCGCTCTGCTCCCAGGGGAGTTACGGGATTTTCTCCTGGGGCCGAAGCC
>NW_010421909.1:5608-5848 GCF_000710305.1 Buceros rhinoceros silvestris | reverse complement strand
AGCGGGGGGCAGAGGTGCGGGCGTGTGCCCGCTGCTGCCCACGCAGAAGCCCTGCGCTGCTGCCAGCAGCCTGGCGCAGCTGCCGCCTTGTGCCGCAATGAACTGCGGTGTGGTGGGGCCGGGCTCAGCTGCTGGGTTGTGCAGCCGGAGAACCTGGCAGAGACCCTCCCAGTCTGGTGGCCCTGGCCGTGGGGGACCCTCTGAAGAGGCGGTGGCTGCCCGTGGCGGTCCAGGCACACA
>NW_010421909.1:3508-5472 GCF_000710305.1 Buceros rhinoceros silvestris | reverse complement strand
TGGTCCAGGACACCAGGAGCTGGGGTGCTTTTCAGGTGCCCAGGCAGCCGGTCTCTCCAGGTTATTCCAGGGGAGGAATAGCCTTTCCTGGGATGTGCCGGCAGAGCAGCTCCTCTGTGCAGCTCCAAAGCATCCACCGTTGTGCTTGTGCCCAAAACTACCTGAAGCAACATAGGGATGCGGCTCAGAGGGGTCAGGGAGGAGCAGAGGACCCCCCCGCAGTGTATGGGAGGCTGTGCCCATCGCCAGGGCTGGGCTCCTGGTTCTCATGGTGGCTTTTCTCCATCTGCACAAGGTTTATCCATGGCAGTCGGATCCTGCTGTCCTGGCCCCAGTGGTGCTTCGTGTCACAATTGAATCCCCTTGGGTCAGCGTGGTGCCGCCATCTGACGCCATCATCATGTTGCCTCTGCCGTCCACTTTCTCACTTCAAATGCCACCAGGGCGGTTGGTCCTGGGGATGCAGGGCTGGGCTCTGCTTCTGGGGCTCTCTGTGCCTTGGATCTGGGCAAGCGGCCGCTAGCATCACTCCAGAGGCAGCAGGTCCCTCGAGACTGAGCCCTGGCTGGCAGGGAGGAGGGAGATGCTGAAAGTCACACAGCACTGAGGGCTTCTGGGCGCCCGAAGCTGGTTTTCTCGATTTCTAACACCAGCCCATCACCACCTCACTCTGGGCTGGCTGCTTTGGAGATCTCCCTGGGGGCTGCAGCCTGACGGGCACATGGAGCCTCACCCCTGGACACGGCACCTTGTGGCTCGCATCTGCTCTTTTAGCTCAGGCGCTCCCCTGCCTCC
Organism: Buceros rhinoceros silvestris; assembly: GCF_000710305.1. Taxonomy (NCBI): domain Eukaryota; kingdom Metazoa; phylum Chordata; class Aves; order Bucerotiformes; family Bucerotidae; genus Buceros; species Buceros rhinoceros. The sequence goes on along the minus strand of NW_010421909.1, from coordinate 4,677 downwards.
TGTCTCAGATCGATCTGCCTTGTCTCCTGGAGCAGCTTCTGGATCTTCCCCAGGAGCTTGTCTGGCTTCTGGTTTTCTCCCCCCACAACGATCAGGAGCCGTGGGACCACAGCCAGGGAGTGCTGGCATCAGGGCAGCACTGCGGGCAGGGCAATGCCACCTGGGTGGGCAGGATCCGAGCGCTGTCAGTCCTGTGGTGCCTTCAAAGTGCCAGAATAACTCAACCCATCGCCTTCTGTCGCCCTATTTAGTTGTGCTGGTCTCATCGGTGGAGCTAGGCACGGCCACCACGGCATCACTGGTGCTGGGGAACAGGCTGGGCGCTGGCAGCACCTGTCCCCTCTTTTTTGGGGAGGCTTTTTTGACCATTTGCAGCTCCATGCACCAGGGGTGAGTTGCCTGAGCTGGCTGTGGTTGAGGTGAGCCCAGCAGTTCCCTGGGGTTCAGCTGCAGTGACTGGTGTGGTATGGGGGTCCTCTGGTGTCCTCAGGGATGGCTGCATCCCCACAGCTCAGGGGACCAGGCACTCCAGCAGCTCTAGATGCCTCCTCCATGGATGCCATGGTGGCAGGTGCTGACGAAGTGCTGGTGGCGAGCGGTGCCTGCAGCCCCTGCAGCATCCCCGTCCATAGAAAGGGCATGGAGGGCCTGTCCCCTCCTCAGCATGGGACCGTGCTTGTGCCACCACCCTGGGGGCTGGGGAGGCCATGGGCTGCTCCCAACATGCCCAGGGCAGGGGGAACCTTGACCTCTGCCGGTGCCAAGCTCCGTGGCTCTATCAGCAGGTACCTCGGCGCAGTCCTGCTGCTCCTTCCCAGCTAATCAGCAGAGTGGCTGCAGCAGCAGCGCCAGGTGGGAGTGAAAAGCCGAGACCCATAGTGGGGAGCAGGGAGAAGGCACTTGCTGGCCCCTGGCACCCAAACACTGGTTGGCCCGTTGGGGAACGGCTGCTGCAGGGCTTGGATCCCAGGCACCAGCCCCAGTTTCAGCTTCCTTGTGTCCTCCCTTCACTGATGGAGCAGCAGCGACCTTGGTGACGAGGGGTAGTTGAGGCCTGACCCGCCTGGGAGAGGGGGGTTTGGGGAAAGCAGCACCCGTGGGTGCCTGGCACAGAGGTGGGCACCCCCCTCTCTGCCGAAGCAGGCGCAGGCATCGAGGCATCGCGTGCT
>NW_010421909.1:3193-3435 GCF_000710305.1 Buceros rhinoceros silvestris | reverse complement strand
GCAGGCATCGAGGCATCGCGTGCTGCCACATGCCTCTGCCCCCGCTTCACCTCGGCACTGGCCTGATTTTAGAGGCGAGGGCTCGGCAGATCCCTGAGCTGCTGGTGCCAGCAGCGGTCCCTGTGCAGGGACACATCCCCGGGTAGGGACAAACCCAGCAGCCCCCAGTGGGTGTGATGCTTTGGGGCTGGGGGACCCCCATCCAGGTGGGGGGCTGGCTGCCAGGCTGGCCACCCGGGGGG
>NW_010421909.1:448-2845 GCF_000710305.1 Buceros rhinoceros silvestris | reverse complement strand
TTAAGGCTGCATTTAACTGTTCAGCTTCTCTCGGTGTTGCTGTAAATAATGGGATGCGAGAGCAGGTCCTCTATCAAATCAAGCGCCAGCCCCTGAAACCACTGGTCCTTGCATTTCAGTTTTTAACGTTTTATTTTACAAGATCTCTCCTATCAGTCCCTTCCTCGAGGCTGGGGGCTCTGTGGTGAGGAGCCCAGATCCTGGCGTGTCGGGCAGCAAGGCCGGGGCTCACCACGGGGTTCCCAGCCCTGCCCCTATTTGTGATGTCCATCCCCGGAGCCTCCAGCTCGGGGTGAGGTTGGGGACCCCGGATGTGACCCTGCGGCAGGGCAGGGCTGTGCCGGAGACACCGACCGGGCAGTTTGTCACGTTCCACAGGAACTGTGTTCTCCAGCATGGTGCCTTCCCCGAATTACTCAGCGCTGGGGAAGCGCCCGTGGCCGGGGCTGCCAAGCCCCAGCACATCGTTATTTTTAATTAGACAAGCCGGGTGCTGTTTGTGATGAGAGGCAGCGAGCAGAGCATGTCTCAGTGGGGAGGGAGGCCGCAGGCTGGTCTCCTCCCCATCCGGACACGCCACCGGAGCCCAACTGGCGGGACGGTGAGCGGCACCGCGGGCCCAGTGGGCACTGGTGGTTGTGGCACCAGGGTCCTGGCACAGCGCTGAGCTGGGAGGAATGATGTGGTTCACCCCTCTGCTGGGTGGCTGAGCCCTGCTCATGGGGTTTCTCTCTGAAGGAGCTGCTTCCCTGTGCTGTGCCTCAGTTTCCCTTGGCGGGCAGGAGTGATGTGCTGCTCAGGGCAGTGAGAGCTCGAGGGGGTCTGGCTAGCGTATGAACTGGAGTGGGGGGCAGGGGAACGTGTCTCTGTCTGGGCCATGTCTCAGCAGCTCATGTCCAGTGATGCCACTTGCTGCTGCTGGAGCATCCTCACTCCCTCGCACCCCCTCGCACCTCCTCGCCTGTGCTGCTGCTGGTTCCCATTTCCCAGCCCAGTATAAATATCCTGCCCGGAAAAGTGCGGGGCAGGAGGAGCAGGAACTCCCCTCACTCTCAGCAGCATAAATCAGGAGGGGGGTGAGGGCAGCAAGGGGGTCCTGGGGGGAAAGTGCTCCCCCAGCCCTGGTGCTGCAGTGCCAGCCTGGGGTGCTGCTGATGGCAGGTCTGATCCGGCACCGCTAACGCGGGAATGGCGCTGGGGGTTTGCCGGGCTGGGTCGCTGCAGAGCCCCTTTGCACCGGGATCCTGCAGCATCCCCCTCCCCAGCTCCCCCGTCCTCTCCATCCTCCCTGGTCCCTCCGTCTCCCTGTGCCTCCCCACATCCCTTGCCAGAAATTCTCTCTTAATTAAATGACCATTAGAAGCCAAGTCATGTTTTTGCCTTAATTAGTCTCTCCTATCTCACTGCTGAGAGCTGGCACTCTGGCCCAGCATGGCCCCTCCATGTCCAGCACTGGACGTGCCAGTCCCAAAGCAGTGGGAGCATTGCGGGGGTCTTGACGTGTGCGAAAGGCTGGAGGGATGCACAGGCATCATGCCAACGGGTCCAGCAGCGATGGGATCTGCCCCACTGGCCTGTGTGCTGCTGTCCCGGGAGCAGAACAGCCGTTGGCATCCCCACCTGGCTGGGGCACTGCCAAATATCTCGTCTCTACCCTGAAATACCTGCTTGCCCCTGGGACCCTCCCCAGGAGCGGGTGGCTCGGGAGTGCCCAGCTTCCCCCCGCCACGGGGATGGGAGGGGGCTCCCCTTTGGGACCAGTTCGGGATTTTTCAGGACTGGCCATCCAAGCCCAAGCACTGGCATGGGACGGGGCAGGTGTTGGGGTCAGCTCCCAAAGCTGATGTTCGTGGGAGCCCCCTCACCTCCATCCCAGGAGGACTTAAGGCCCGTTGGCTTAACGGACGCCGCGGCCCCGGCTTTGCCATTCTGTAAAGGAGCAACAACTCAGTGCTCTGGGCCCATGATGGCATCAGCCCTTCATTAGCTAACGAGCTTCCTCCCCAGACTGGGGTCTCCCTGGGACTAGCCAGCACCCAGCACCCTGGGCTGGGAGAGCCGGGGGTCACCCCCCCCTACCCGCCTGCCCACAGCTCAGCCTGACGCTCTGCCAGCAGCTACCGGCCTTAATTGCTGCCTCAGCCTCATTAATCTTGATTTGTTCCTGCTTTCTGCCCTCTGTCATCGCTTCGCCTGCCCGCAGAGAAGAGGTTTCAGCTGCCAAAGCCACCCCCGTGGAGGAGCCGGGGGGTTTCCAGCGGTTGGATCCCCCCAAGTCCCCCACCCTGCTGGGAGCCCTGGGCTTGCCTGGGCAGTGCTGTGGCCAGGGACACCCTGGTCCTTCCGTCAGCCCCCGAATTTCCTTCCTGGGGCTGGTTCTTCCTGCAAGAACCTGGC
>NW_010421909.1:0-294 GCF_000710305.1 Buceros rhinoceros silvestris | reverse complement strand
AGAACCTGGCTGAAGTCAGGAGTGTGTGTGTGTGTGGGGGGGGTAGGGTTGAAAGAGAGGGGTCCTGAGGACCCTGGTGGGGACAATCATGTGCTCGAATGCATTTTTATTCCCATTTTAACCAGCCTGTTTGTGTAACCCAGGAGGGATGAACTGCTGGTGGGTGAAGACCCCCTCATCACTTGTCCGCACCTCCCACTGCTCCCTGTGTGGTGCCCCAAACCCCCACCCCGCCCCGGAATTCTCCCCGATAAACTCCCCTCCCCATCCACCTCTTGGCGGCGGGCGGGGAGG
>NW_010421908.1:492-6018 GCF_000710305.1 Buceros rhinoceros silvestris | reverse complement strand
GATGATGATTCTGTGATTCTGTGATTCTGCCACCCACCAAAGCCCTCTTCTGAAACGCAAAGAGGTGCTCCCGCGGAGCGAACGGACCATGCCAGCTCACGCTGATTGATCTTTTCCGTTCATGGCACCAGCAAACCATCCCCAGGATCCCAGTGGAGACCACCACAACCTGGTGCTCCTTCCCTTAACTGTCCTCAGTGGCACCTTCCCGGGAAGGCCGTTCACATCTCTCCTGCTGACCAGGCTAGTGCTGGCGCTGGCTCCGATGGCGGCTCCCTCAGCACCAGCACCAAGCTCAAGGAGTCTGAGCCAAAGCTCCTTGTGGGTATCTCCTCCGGCAAGGAGGTTTCATCAGCACACAGAGGATAGTGAGTGGTCCTCGTGAAGGTGAAACCACTGCAGGCTGAGCTGCTCCTGCCTGATACCGACCCATCCTCCCGTGGGGGCTGGCTCTCCGAGCAATGCAGAAAAGCCAACAAGGGGTGGGACCAGCCTGTCTGGTGAGAGCTTTGCTGAGGTCCCACCAGGGATGAGTCCTGGCAAGGCCAGTGGTCTGTGTGTGTCATAGCCACGTCCCCAGGGACCTGGTGGCTCTGCTGTTGAGAGGAAGCAGGACTCACCATGTTCATCACGGTCAGCACGTACTTCTCTATGTTCTCACTGCCGTGGTACTCTATCATCTTGGTGTCAGCCACCACCAGCGTTTCCACCCACTTCTCCTTGCTGATGGAGCGCTGCTTTATTCTCCTCTTCCTGTGCTGCTTCTGTTCCCACCTTTCCCTCCGCTTCTCAGACCTCTCCAGGCTCTCCTGAGTTTCTGAGGGATTGAAGAGGGAAAAAAAGACTTTTTTTTCCTTGTAAAATATCTGCAGCTTTGGTAAAACATCATCAAGACCTTTTTTTTTTTTTTTAATTCAAGGAAATATCCTCTTGGTGTTGAGAAGGAAGCTCCACACTTAGACCCATGACCTGCGGGTATTTTGCCGCACTGTATGTTCCAAATAAAATCACTGGGAGGGTGAAGACTCTGACCTCAGTCTGTTGCATGACAGAAAAGAAAATAAATCAAGCCTTTGAAGCCATTTCTCTGACTGGAGCTGAGCTCGCAATATTCCACAAGGAACACGGAGCCTCCCAGGGCAAAACGCTTAGGGCCCGTGTTGACATTCGAGTTTACAGACAACCCCGTGGAGATGCTTGAGCGTGAACCGCCGAGAAACAATGCCGGTGGCTCGGTGGTCCTGGTTATCATCACCAATCTCTGTTTCGCAGGGAGAGGCAGTTCCCCAGCACAATAAACTCTGCTCCAAAGCTGGACTGATGTCTGGAGCCAAGACCCGGAGACCATCAGTGTCCTGGGCAAGGGCAAGATATTGTGGGACCACCCTGAGATTTCCTTGGCCGCATGGAGGCTGAACTCTGCTCCTTCCCAGGGAGAAACAACGGGAACACTCCTTGGGCGGAGAAGTGATAGGAGGGGAGAAGAGCTCGGGCGCTCCTCGCACACACCAGCAACTGGGAATTCTCATGAGGAGACTTTGCCTGTGACGCTGCTCCAAGATCAGGGTCAGGGTCAGCCTCAAGCTGGGTGAAGGCTTTACAAACCCCATCCCACCCAGCGGGAACTGCTTTCATGACCAGTTTCTCGGGGCTGGGCCTCCCTTGGTTAACAATGGACTTTCACATTTTACGGACCACACTGTATGTCAGCTGAGAGAGCGTCTCTTATCCCCCAGCCTGAAAAATCCCAACTATCCGGATCATCAAACCGCTGCTAATACCGCGGCGACGGTTTAATCGAAAGGGCCTCCTTGGAGCTTGTTTCCATGGTGTCCCTCGCTGCTAGGCTGCCAGCCAGGACGGGAAGGTACTGCAGAGGGGATGGTGCGGCGGCGTTTTCTCCTGGAGCCCCTCTCGAACGCTTGTCCAGCTGTGCACACAGGCAGCAGCTAAGCGACACCCAACAGCCCCCACCATCTGCTGTGGCGTTTTGGGAAGAAAACTGGCAATGCCTCAGTACAGAGGGAAAGACTCGCAGCTATTGACGTCCTACAGACTTGTGGTTTCCTTTCCAGGGCGTCCACATCATGTCCACCCAGAGCGGTAGAGATCCACAGGTGTTACACCCGGGCCATGTCACACCCTGCGAAACGCATTCGTTCAAACTCCAGAAGGAGCCGTTACGGTTATTACATGGATTCCATAATTTGCGTAGATTAACAGAAGAATGCCTGGGTCTAGGGAAAAAGAAAACCAACAGTTTCCGAAAGCTGAGAGCTCTAGGAACTGTGCGGCACAAGCTGCGCTGCCTGGAAGGTGCAGCTCCACTGCAGACGAGGAGCAAAGCGCTCGTGAGCTGCCAGGGACGAACTGAATTCCTCGTTATCTGAGACCCTGGTGTGGGAAGTTTACCCAAGCCATCCGCTCAGGAGAAGGAACCAGCACGGGCTCTCTGTCGCTGGGGCAGTGACCGGGCTCTGCTCGGAGCCCGATGCCCCAGCAGGGCCAAATGCAGCGTGTGCAGGGAAATGGGAACAAACCCTCCAGCTCCATGTGGCAGGACGTTCACGGCAGAGCTGGCAGGAAAGATGAGAGTGAGAGCCCCGAGGCTGAGCACGCATGGAGTCACGGATGTGAGAAACCAGAGCAAATACAGACACCATGGCAGGGGAAAAACCAACCAGCCCGTGCCCTGCAGAGAGTCCCGTGAGCTCCAGGAGTTACTGCCACGAACCCGTCACCTGGTGCGCGTCAAGTGGGCTCTCCTGCCCGTTAGCCCAACTTCCAAACTCAAACTACGGGCAACCTGTGTCGCTGAGGCATGCTGGCAGCATCCCAGTGATGGATGCTGAGAGCCAAAAGCCGGGGTTCAAGACTAACGAGTCTGCGGAGGTGACGCAGCAGGTTAGGCTTGGACCTGCTCCCTTTGTCTTTCTCCGATGTGCTCGGCAGAAAACGAGGGACCCAGCTGCTACCAGCCCACTGCAAAAACACAGGAGGAAGGGGACCGTACCTCGTACACCGCAGGTTTCCCGAGGAGCTGGCGGCCTCCTGCCTCGCTCTGCCCCGCGCTCGGGCGCCTGGCGCTTGTATATCCTGTGAGGCTGCGCCGCTCCCTCCTCCTGAATGCTGGTGGACACCGGTTCAATGAAATAGTCCTCGTTCATGAGCTGGAACACGCCTTTCTGGCAGGGAGAGACAAAGTTGTCACCGTGAAGCTATCTGCATCCAGCACGGACTGGGAATGGGAGAGGGTCTGCAGGATTTTCCAGGAGGAAACAGGTCTTCTCTAAAGAAACTGGTGTTGTGGCTGTTTTGAGCCACAACATTTTTAAACTCCCAGACCCAAGAGAACAGGCCAGCACGGGGTTAGCGAAAAGCTGAAGAGATCCCACACAAAGCGCTGCCGGGCGGTGAACCCAGCGGGTGGCTGACCCTGAGCAAGGAGCTTGGGGACTTCAGGGATGCTGAGACAGAGAAACGCCTTCTCCAGAGAACCAGAGCACACCAGGAATGGGCCCACACCTTCCTGGGGACACGGGGGAACCCAGGCAGGCACCCCAAGGACAGCGCTGACCACGGTGCAGCGCCGTTGCCTTGAGGATGCGCTGCACAAACAGGGGTGTTTTCCTCAGGGCATCCAGCCGGTCGCTGGTGGCCTTTCGCCCTGCCCAAGCACCACCGTTGCGAACCATGGGGCTACAGGCTTCCCCTAGCCAAGGGGCAGAAAACCTTCACAGAAGAGGAATCTGCGGCAGCGCTTGCTCACAGCAGGAACTACAATCACAACAAGTCGGTCCCAGGACGAGGAGCACGGTCCTGCCACACAGCTCTCCATTAGCAGGAAATGACCCCCAAAAACTTTCTTTGGTTAATTATGACCCCCTGGCCTGGCCCAGCTGCAACAAGTCCTTACGGACCCAGGACTGCCCACCTCCAGGCGGCCTCTCAAGAATGAGTGGTTGCAGGGGAAGCTCTTTGCATGGGCAGCTTCAGCCCCAGGAACGGGAGCTCCTGCGGGAGCCTCCAGCACTGTTCCAGGCAGCGGCTGCCGTCAGGACGGGCTTGTAAAGGTATTTTGCGCCTTCACACAAAATCCATCCGCTCTTGGCTGCTTCAGAGCAGCCTTCTGGTGTCTGGGGCGGGCTGAGGTGTCCCGCGCTCACTCGGGAGCCCGTCCACGCTCAAACCAGCTTACCACGCTCCTGCTCTCACGCGTTTGGCACTTTCACACCCCTGGACACAACAGGGACAAAGGGGGAAGGTCAAAACATGCCTCTAAAGCTGTTTCCAACATCTCCAAGGCACGGCAGGACTGAGCCTACCAGCAATGCTTAATCACCGCTCGTGCAGTGCCGGGGAAGAGAAACCAGCTTCCTGCCTAATTAACTCCTCGCTCCTGCAAAGTACCAGGGAGGAAGCACCATGGGCATGGGGAAGGAAGGGAAGGAGGCCACAGGTATGATTCCTCCCCCGCTTCCTGCTGCAGGTTGCTCTGATCCGGGAAGGGAACGGAGATCTACCCTGCACAGAGCCACATGTTGTCACCGCCTGTTCCTGCGGCAGGACTGAGTGGCCCTTGCTGCCGTGAGAAGGTCCAGTTCCCTCTGTTCACGACACACCTGCCCATCCCTGCTCACTGCAGGGACCTTTAACAGCCCCTTCCAACCCAAACCAATCTGTGGTCACAGAACCCTTCTTCACCTTGCACGTCCCAGTCCACCCCAGTAAGCAGTGCCAGCACCCCCAAACCCTGCCTCCTGCTCCCTCACCACGGTCCCCAACAAGAGCGAGAAACAGCCTCGGGGAGGGTGAAACTGCACTGGCAAAACCAGCCAGGGGAGCAGAAGCCAGCCCTTACGACTCTGTTCAACTTTTTTCACTCTGAAGGACCCTGGCATCTCTATCATCCCTGCTGGGGACCGGGGGTCTGCCAGGTTATACGGTAACGCTTCTGCAACCCCCCGGGAGGTTCAAACCCTGCGAGGAGCCTGCGCTAGCGGGGTGCGAGCTGACGCAGATGGGGACAATTACGCTGCAGTCCTGCATTTGCCTTGCCGAGTCTTGTTCGTGGGAGTCACTTTGCTTTCAGCAGAACTCAGCCCCTTACAGGTCACTGTCGCTCCCGAACGTGCTGGCAGAGGAGAGAGGCAGCGTGCTGGGCACACACCACAAGTTTCACCGCACACGAGCTGCGTTGCCGTGAACACCCCCAGGCTCCCAACACCTCCTTCCCAGATGCGTTACCCGTAATCCCACGCTTACGCGCAGAAGGCGGACGCGATACAGCACTGCTCCCTTTGGGAATTCGGACACAGAGCCGGAGAATTCCCAAACCACTGGAATCCGTGGGAAATTTATAGTCAGCTCATCCACGGCCACATCAAACCCCCCCGATAGGATCCTCACTCTGTCCGGAGGAGTTTTGCCATCGCTTTCAGTGGGAAAAAGGATGTCATATGCTCCCGCGACTCCCCTCATGGTGGAAGAGCTGGGTACTCACCAGGCCATCGCAGGTGCTGAGCG
>NW_010421908.1:0-406 GCF_000710305.1 Buceros rhinoceros silvestris | reverse complement strand
GGGGTGTGCGCGGCCGGCCCTCCCGCCAGCGCCCAGCTCCGCTCCTCCCCGATCATATGGCACGAGTTGTAGGCGTGCGACTGGATCTTGGCGCTGGGGATGCCCCCGTACCGCCGCTCGCTGACGAAGCCGGGCGCCAGGAGGTGGCTGTTGAGGCTCAGGTTGAATTTCAGGGGTTGTCCTTTGTAATTCAGTTCATAGAAGGCGAGAAACTTGCTCCTGGAGGAAGGAGACCTGCGGTGGAGCGCTCGGTGGGACAAGTCGTAGGACAGGAAAGATCCGCTCTCGTCAACTTTGACGGGATGAACGATGTCGCTGCTGGAGGGTGGCGGAGCAGGCTCTGGGGAGACAGGGGTTCAGCGGTGAGCTTCGGGGTTCCTCAACCCTCCTCTCCCAGGGGGCCCGG
>NW_010421907.1:15010-25752 GCF_000710305.1 Buceros rhinoceros silvestris | reverse complement strand
CCGGCTGGGGCATTGCACAAGGGCCTCCCAGCCCGGAAAGTCACGTTTGTGGATTTAACAAACTTTGGACTCTCTGGCCCGGGTTTATCGGAGATTTTGAGAACACGAAGAACTATTGCTTTCAATGCCTTTAGCACAGGAATGGCTTAAAGGTGACTTTCACCCTCTTCCTCTCGATTTCTTCATCCTCTGTAAATACACCCAGGTGTGGGCTGGAGTTTCCTCCAGAGTTTGTTGCTTCCGCATCACCCAGTGCTTTTCTGACTGGGTGGCACTTCAGGTTGTCTCACTATCCAAGGTGTCTCCTGGACTATAAATTACAACCTTGCTTTATATTGCCACCCTGCTTTTAAGTGTAATTAAAGTTACAGGGTGCTGTGTAAACAACTTTTTGGGAGGGGGAGGCAGACTGAATTGGAGACACCATATCCAGCACCAGTGTCTGTGACCTTCTGTGGGAGATAACCCCTCGTGTCCCACCCTCTGGCTCCTACCTGCTCAGCTCTCATCCCACCGAGGAGAAAATCACTAATTATTCACGTGCTGCTATCACGGGGCTGGGTGAGTGTGGCTGCGCAACCCAAAGGGCTGTTTGGTGTTTATCCATGTTCAGCCAGGGAATATCTTGATTGAGCTTCCCATCTTCCCTGATTTACATCATCTCCTGGTCTGGGGCTTTGCTGTGTCCCTTCCCCACTGGAGCATCTGCTCCCCGCCAGCATCCCAGCTTTCCCAAGCTTGTCCCCATGACACTAGAGGCATTTGGCTCGTGGGCACAATGTGGCCCCAGTGGAGCATCCATCCACCCACCCACCCCTCCACCCTGAGCCCCTCCCCAGGGCAGCCCGGTGCAGGCTGGAGAGCAAGGGAAATATTTCTGTGGTTGCATCAGGGTGTTCCTGGCTCCTGCCTTTCCCGTGGATGCTCAGAGCTCCTGCACCACTGGGGCTTCCCCAGCTGCGCTCAGTGTCCTGCCTTCAGCTCTCTGGCTCCCCTGAACCCCTTGGGGTTTTCCCATGGGAGCTTATCCAGGGCCAAACCCGAAGGAGATGCTTTCCCTGTGTGCGTGTGCTTGTGGGTGATGTTTGCTGGCTTGTGCCTGTGGTTTGTGATGTGCTGAGCCCCATGAGGGCCTGGGTGTCCCCTGCTGCGTCCTCTGCTTGTGGAGCTGCCAGGGACAGCACTGTCCCTGGTAAGATGTGCCCTCCTGGAGGGCCCGATCCTGATGAAAACCCTGCCAAGGGACTATCACCCTGCCCTGGAGAGACATTTGAGTGGAGACAAGTGGAGTCCAACATGCTGAGAGAGAAAGAGGTGACGGTTGTGGTGTGACCCAGCAGGGTGCAAGGGAAGCTCAGCCCTGCATTAGTAGCTGGTCATCTCTTTTCCTCCAAGATATGATCCCAGGGGGTCCTGACATGCTCCTGGCTGGGGAGGGCATCACTGAGGTTTGTACACAGATGTCTGTGCCATGTCTAAGCTGTCCCTGTGTGTTTCCATGCCCAAAGCCTGCACCAAGACACCCTTAAACCCCTCTGGGTCATGGCAGGGTGACATTTTCCTTGGGGAATCATTTGCATCAACTTCTATTTAAGTGAAGCAAACAATTAAACAAAAGGAAAAGCCTTTACACCCTCAAATCTCCCTGCCAGTCTTTGTTCGCCGAGCTGTGCTGGGACGAGCTGGGACAGGCCCTGGCCAAGGGCGCTGTGCAGGCTGTGCGGCGTGGGTGCCCTGCGAAGCGCCTCTGCTGCAGTCCCAGGGATGGTGATGAACCTGTTCCTGTCATAGGACCAGGATTTAGATGACTTTTTCCTTGTGCAGAGCCCAATGCTGTAACTCTTGGGAGGGCTCAGTGGTCTCGCCTGCAGTGCAGGAGGTGGACAGGATTCATTCTGGGCTGGAACTGGAGCTTTCCTGGATTTTTGTCATCTAGGAGATGCTGAAGCAATGGTGTCCTTGCAGCCCTGGGTTTGGTCCTTGCTGAGCTGAATCTGACTGTGACCATTTGAGAACAGTGTTCCGGAAGGCAAGAGCTCAGCAGCTGGAGCCCTTGTCCCCGATGGGACGGGTGCTGTCCCGGAAGGGGAGCAGGCACAGCCTTGTCCTCTGGATCCATCCTGGAGGACACCAGTGCTGATGTAGTTGCGTTTTGCAGAAATGGAATGTTTTTGGTGAGTTGTCGGAGGACTTTGTGGTGAGGAGGGAACAGGCTCAGCAAGGCCTTGATGGGTTCTAGTGCTGCCCTTGGTGGTGTCCAGCTCCCCCAAAGCTCTCCTTTGCTGTGTCTCATTAGCTACAAGTGATCTTGAAGTTGCTCTAAACACTAATGGCTGCTAATGAGGCAGGGTGGGAGCTGGGCTGGTCTCTGCCTGGCACTGCATGGGGAGAGCTGGGCGCTGCTGTGGGTGCCTCTCTGCTGCTTGCATGGGGCTTGCAGGTGGCACCAGGATTTGGGGGAGAAGGGCAAAAAGGGAGCTAAGAAGGAGATCGGGAGGTGACCCAACCTCTTGCAATCATTCCCCTTTTTAACGCTGTTAAGGACCCTCTTTTAGAGTAATCCCTGTTGTCAAAGATCCCTGGAGGTCTTTTGTCCAACCCTGCAATGAACTTTGAGGTGAAATAAGGCTGCGCAGAGCCTCAGCCAGGTGAGATTCAAAGCTCTTTGAGGATGGAGATCCCACCACCTCCCCAGGCCTGTGTGTCACCACCCTACCCAAAGAATTACCCTCTTCATACCCAATTAGAATTTTTCTCCCCATGCAACTTGCTGCTTCTCATCCTTTTGCCATTCATCTCCATGTGTCTCTAACACCTGGGTCCTGCCAGTGCTGCGAGTAGCTCCTTCAGCTTCAAACTCTTCCCCATTTGGCCAGATGATGTTGGCAAGTGTGTGGCTTTTTTGGAAGCGGAGCCAGTGACACCCTTGGCATAGTGACATTGGAGGGTGTCACTTCTAGGTTGCTCCACCTGCAACTCCACTGAGGTGGGCAGCACTAACCAGGGCTTCCTCTGCTTCACATAATGGGGGGTGGAGGGGAGGAACCCTCATTTTTGTTGAGATACAAATTCAAGTTGCCTCAATCTCAAGTTTCCTCTGAAACTTCAGCCCAGAACTGCAAATCAATTGGGAAAATTAAAATTGATCCTCTTGGAAATAAGATCCTCCCGTGCATGTTCTCAGAAGCTGGATGTCCAAAACGATCAAGGTTGATAGTTGTAAACATGCTTGGGGAGGGAACGAGTGTGTCTGGAGCCTCTTGGAGTCGTCTCCTGGGTTTTGGGTCGGTGGGCTTTGTAACTACAGTTGGGGGCAACCTGAACTGTCCCAGCTCCACCCCAGGAGACCTTTCAGCAGGCAGCTGTCCTCTGGCTGCTCAGGAGCTGATGGGTGTGATTGGTAGGTATGATTGTCCGGAAAGGATCTGCCCTTGGTGAAGTCCTGCTATGTGCTCCACTGGGTTTTCCAGCATTCCCATTGCTGTGGCCTTGCTGGTGCTGTGTGCAGGAGAAAACCCAACTCCTGGGCATCTCCCATCCCCAGAGACTGCATTGCAGAGCTGTTGCTCTGCTGACTGACCTCCAGGAGGAAAAAAAATACTCTTCCATTGGAAAAAAAAAAACCAAAAAGGGCATTTTTGAATTTTTCTCCTTAGAATAGCTTAGGTGGAAGGGGGCCTCTGGAGGTCACCAGGTCCAGCCTCTGCTCAGAGCAGGGCCAGCTTTCAGCCCCAACATGAGAAGATTTTTCTTATTTCCTTACATAAATCCCAGGAGGATAAAGAACCTGAGGCACAGGATGCTTTTCCTGCTGCTCTGGCCACCTGCCCCCAGAGTCTGCGATGGGCTCACCTCCCTCCCTGTCCTCTTGGTTGCTATTGTGTGGTAATTTCAGGTTATCTTCTAAAAAGCCCTGTTCTGCTCCGGTGTGGAGCAGGAGCGCTTTTTCAGCCGATGGTTGTTTATAAAGCATGAGTCTGCTATGGTGGGACTGGAGATGAGGGTAAAACTGTGTTACAAACCTGCAAACAGCTGGCTGAACTGGTGGCGGTGTCACTGAATTTTCCACACAGAGCGAGCGAGAGGCAGGGTGGCCTTGTGCAAAGTTTCCCAAAAATATGAGGAGGCTGGAGCATCCTCCTTCCCTTTCAGTGGATTGGAGGGATGTGGTTTAAAAACCAAACACAGATTACATTGAGCAACCGCTTTGCATGGAGGTTAAAGAAAATGCCCAGCTATGCTGCAGTGCAAAGAAAGAGAGAGGGAGGTGTGCTTAAAAACTTGAGTGGAAACAAATTACAAAACTCACACAGCAGTGAAGTCAGTGAAACCACACTCTGGCATAAAACGCAGAGTAAAACTAATTAAATATTTAATGCTCATAAGAGGCCCTGGCACATCTCAAGTGTGATAAAGATCTAAGTGGTTGTCCTCATCTGCTTCAGCATCTGGACAAACCTGTTTGCTCCCCCTGGCCCATTGTAGCCAGCCCTGGTCTGGCCTTGGTGATGACTTGTGGCCTCAGGGATGTCACCCCCCACCCCGCCTCCTGGGGGGCAGATGGAGGCTTGGAGAATGGCTCACCCTGGTCCCATCAGCCAGACAGAGGGACTGCTACTGCCTCCCTGCCACAGCTCCTGGCCGTGGGATGGTTTTCTGAGAGAAAACCAACCTCAGGGAAAAGGGAATGGAGAGCGGAGACCAAATTTGTACCAAAATTGTGTGACCCAGGAGCTGCGTGCCAGTGAGTGCAGCTTTGGGGCCGTTTCCATCCCTACAGCTGTGAATCCCTGTGGGATGCTTGTGGAGTGGTCTAGAGCACCTGGCTCACTGCATAGCCCCAGGTCTTTATCTGTGCTTTGGGCTGGAAAAAGAGGAGTCGGGGTGTCTCCAGCTACTGGGAGGAGAGAGGTATCGCAGCCACCCTGAGGCTTGGCAGGGTGGTGTGGGCTGGCATGGTGTTTTCCCACAAATGTGGGGCATTTCAGCTCTGTGCAAGAAAAAAAACTTGGAAAAGAGGAGCATGGGGCTTCCCTGAGCTGAAGGGAGCCAGAGGGGCTGCCTTTGCCAGCTTGCCTTTGCTCCCAGGCTGCGCTTACTGCTGGGGAGGGACTTTAGGCTGGGGCATCCCTGGGGACAGATGGTTGGTTTGCTTGGAGATATTTATTTTTGACTCCTGCTGCCACCCCGACTCTAGGCTAAGCCCAATTATACTCTGAGCATCCCAGGGCAGCAGGATCATGTTCACCTCTTACAGGGCTGTTCCTGCTGCCAGGGCAAGTCCGGAGCCTTGGGTGGGATGAGGCAGGATGAAGCACAGCTCTCCTGGCTCTGCTGCAGCCACTGAGCTCATTTTTTAGCTCATCATTTCAGCTCAGGAGCTGATGGAAGGCAGTTTGCAAAGATGCATTTAATGGGTGAAAATTCATTAAGATGTTTTCTGGCTTTTGTCACGCCAGTGCAGTGTCCGGGCACCAGAGGTGGCACCGGAGTCAGTGCCAGCATCCTGCATCCCCTCCCTGAACCCCAGCTTTGCCAGGGAGCTTTGTGTCACCGCAGGGCGCAGCTGCACCAATGCACAAAGGGATGCTGCCAGCACTGAAATGGGGGAACAACAGGAGAAACTTGTATTTTAAAAAAAAACCCAACAACCCTCTCTTTTTGCAGATTGGGAGCTTGGAAAACTACTATCACTTTCACCACAGCAAGACATTTAAACGCTCGACGCTGAGCAGCCGGGGACCGCACAACTTCCTCCGCATGGACCCCAAGGTATGGGGCTGGGTGGCCTGGGGTCCCCCAGCCTCTGGGGGGCTGATGGGATGGGAGTCCCTGCTTCCCCTGGAGGAGCCCATCTGAGTGGAGTGTGAGCCCAAGCACGTTGTGATGACGTGTTATCCTTGAACCACGGCTCTGTGCGTGTGTGGGGTGACTCATTGGACATGGTACGTCGGCTGGTGATGAAAAATACTTAGAAGTGACTAAACGTTAACATCTGCCTGAGAGCCGGGAGGAAGAAAAAGCAGGGCAGAAGGAAAGCCTTCCAGGCTAGAAAGGCTGTTGCATGCTTGGGGTGTGGATCCAGTTGCCACAACACTTGCTGCCTCAGTGGTTGCTATGCATGAAATCCTTGGCAGTAGCTCTGCACTGCTTTTTCCTAGAGCAAGTATCCAAAGGGATTTTCAGTGCAGTTGAACTGACAAAAGAAAGGACAGGCGGGACCTGGAGGAGCTGAGCTCAGGGTGGTGGGAAGGGCTGCGGCTCTGTCTTGGCTTTCCTTCTCCCTCAGCTCCACCCGGCACTTGAGCCCTGTGAGATGCTTCTTCTGCAGAGCAGGGGAAGGGTTAATGTGTGGGGAGGGTCTGGCTTTGGGGAAAGGGGTAAAGAAATGCAGAAAAACCTGTTGTGGTAAAGGTACCCCTGCTGCAGTGAGCTGCTAGTGCTCGCACCGATGCCCGACCACCCTTGGGATGCCCTTTCCTGAGACATCCCCAACCCAGCCAGCACTACATGTCCCACCCACGTCTCTCCAGACCCACACTGCAACCCAGCTTTCCCCACCAGCCAGCTTTCCAGGGAGATTTGCTGGTAGATATTTGGACGGGGTCTGCAGTACACCTCTGAGGAGGCACGCACGCGGCTGTGGTGCCAGTGGGAGAGACCGATTGCCCTGGAGCTGTGCAGGGCTGGGCTCTAATTAAAGCTGTTTGCCCTTGGGGAGGCACACAGGCATCCCAGCAGATGCTGAGTTCAGCCCTGCAATTGAAATACCTCCATTTAAATGAGTCTAGTTACAATGCAAACCAAATCAATTGGCTTTTAGTCTTATTAACATTTACTTTACCTTGCTCTATGGACTGCCAGCGAGAGCAATTGGCTCCCGTTCTCTTAATCCTTCATTATCACTCAGAGTTCAAGACCTCTTGGCATGTGTTATCTGTCCCCTTCTCCCATGCACATTTGCAAATCGTTCTGGAGATAACCTCTCGGCATTTGGATGGCACCTGCATGACATGGTAAAACATCACCAACATCACCCTGAGCCTCAGCCAGAATAATGAACATGGAAACTAATCTTGCAGAAATCCCAAAAAAACAGCAAATCCAATCATTTGCAGATGTTGGGTGGTTCACACCTCACAGGGGCTGTTGTTTCCACTGTTATTTATCGGTTTTCTTTGCTGTAGAGGTTGGTGGCAGGAGGGCCAGGTCCTGGCAAGAGGACCACGGCCAAACCCTCCAGCCCGAGGATGCAGGTGGCTGTGGATGAAGAGACCCAGTGAACATGGGGCAGCACCCAGGGTCCTGATCCCCATGGGACCATGCTGCTGCTGAGCTCCCCTCTTGCCCCAAGAGACCTCTGTGGCTGGTGGCTGCTCTATTTGGGGTTTATATGGCAGGTGATGGAGAGGGACGAGGGATGTAGTGATTTTTGGAGACACCTCATGGTGGAAGGAGTAAGAGGTGTGGAGGAGCTCTAGAATGCAGAGTGGGGTCACATCATGCTGTGTCACCTCTCTTACAGGCTTGTCTTGCAGCTCTTACTGCCATAAGCTTTCCCAGCTCACTGGGATGCTCCTGTTGGTCCTCACAGTGCTTGAGCCTTCAGCCTCGCTGCTCTGGTCACTTAATCCTTATCAGAAGATGTCACAGCCTTAGTCCTTCTGCCTCTGGTCATGCACTGTAGCAAAATCAACCCCACCTAAATTATTCTGCCGTGCTTTGACGAACACGTGCTGGAGCCATCTTGCTTGTCATAGAATCATTTAGGTTGGAAAAGACTTTAGGAGTGAGTCCAACCATTAACCCAGCACTGCCAGATCACCATGTCACCTTCCACAAAGAGTTGCTCTCTTTATACCCAATTAGGGTTTACTCCCTTGCAACTTGTTGCTTCTCATCCTTTTGCTGTGCATCTCCATCTCTTTAGCTGCCTGGGCCCTGTTGGGGCTGTGAGTAGCACCTTCAGCTTCCGATGCTACCCCATTTGGTTGGCCAAATGACATTGGCAAGTGTGTAGTCCTGGGTCTCTGCTTTAATTCTGCACATCCACTGGGATAAGTCAAGCTATTGCTTTTCTGGAGCTGCAAGGGGAGTTGTATCCTCACCTGTACTGGTTGTTGGGTTTGGTGGGGCCCCCCTGGGTGGCTGGATCTGGGCATCACCCACTGAAAATCTCGAAGTAACAGGGAAAAGAAAAGCTGCCCCTATGTTTCCCTCAAGGGCAAAGAGTTTGGCTCAGGGATACCTGCACATCCTTGCAGGGTCCTTTGGTGCTGCTCTGGGTTGCCTCATTATTGCTAACTGGGGTTTGCAGGGATGGAGCTGGGACCCTCCCAGGCTCAGTTGTAACAGGGGTCAATCAAGAGCATGTTTAAGATGAAGATATCTCCACAAGACACTGTAGCTCCCAGCAAGCCCTTGTGAAATCCCACGTTGTCCTGTCATCCTCATGTCCAGCAAAGCTGCAGGGAGAGGTGATAGCTGTGGCTCTGGCAGGGAGACCCATGGTAATGCTGCCAAGAGTGCTGCTTCATGGAGGAAAGCTGGGTGTTTGTGCCATATACATATATATACCCCCATATATTTTGGCCATATCCTCAATTTAATTTTTTTAACTAGACCATTAAGTTGTATTTTTGCTTCCAGTGCTTAAATCCATTGTCATCAAAGCAAAGCAGCACACCGTCAGCCAAGGCAGTGTGGAAACTAATTTTTCTATTAAATACTACTTTTTTTCTTTCAACAGTTGTTTTTTTTCTTTATAATATCTATCTTTAAAAACCAAGCTCTAGGCTGGAACCTGTCACGCTCCTGCTCTGCACAGCTCCCCATCCACCTCTATCAGAGTCACAAAGCCATAAACCATGCAGGAACTCTTCGGTTCAGCCAACAGTTTCACATAAATGAGCCCAACACGGACTCACATTTTGGGTTTTCATTCTTTCATTACAAAGCCTTAGTCACAAGGATGGAGACATCCCTGTTCCCAAAAGACCCTGAGCCATTGGGAAGAAAGTGTCTGCTGAGGAGGGATGTTCTGCAGAGCTCTCCCAGCTCATTGGCTGGTGCCTCCCTTCCCCCCAGCACGAGCACATGTAAAGATTTGGTCTATAAATTTTTTTACAACCTGTTTTCAATAACCCGGGGTTTTGTCTCTATGCTGAAGGTAGGCGAGCCCTTTTTGAGGGCGATAAGGGGTCTTGGGGGGCAGAAACACTCGCCAGGGATGGGATGGGGCTGCTCCTAAGCCATCACCTTCATCATCCCCTGCTGCAGCGGCACAGGCAAACGCTGGTGTTTCCCAATCCCGGCTGTTTCCGGCTCATTTCCCGTTTGATCTCTTCACATGTCGTGCCCTGCTGAAAAGCAAACAAATGTCAGAGCGGTCGGCCCCAAGGCCACCTTGCCTGCAGCCACTGCCAAAACCGCCTCTGTGGAGCTGGCTGTGACCCCTGAGTCCTGCCACAGCCACGTGAGGTCATCCCATATTTTTGGGAAACGCGTGTTGTGCTTGGGTACGCTCCCCGGTTTTCTTATCAGGAGCTGGCAGGGTGAGCAGCCCTGCGGCGGGTGATGAAGTCTCAGGGCTGAGCTGCTGCCTCCTGGCCGGAAGGAAGGATCAGCCCCTGAACTAAGCCAAGCACCTGAGTCTCCTCCAACTCTTTGACTAAACACTGAAATATGTGGTTCGTCGCCAGCGGAACTTCAGCATGTGCTTCAGCGCTTCGTTAAGCCAGGGGGGTTTAGGCACACGCTTGGAGGTGACATTATTTGCGCTCAAGGGTTTTGCTGCGGTGGGAGAGGAATCCGGTCCCTGGCTCGGAGCCCGCAAAAAGCTGAGCTTGCCCTGTCCATCTGTCCATCCTGTGGAGCTGCTCTCTCCGCAGCAGCCCTAGCTGAGGATGTGGGGGTTTACTGGAGCATGGGGTGATGCTGGGGTGGGTCCAGGCTGCAGTTCACACCGCTGCTGCATCCCACGTCATTGGGAGATGTTGGGCTCTGTGCCCACGGGCGATGCTGACCCACGGCTCTGCTTTCAGGTGGACTGGCTGCAGCAACAGGAGGTGAAGCGGCGGGTGAAGAGGCACGTCCGAGGTGAGCCGCACGCCCTGCCCTTCAACGACCCGGTGTGGCCCAACATGTGGTACCTGGTGGGTGTCTTCTCTCTCCTGGTGCTGCTTTATGGGGGGGTTAATTTATTTTTAATCAGACGCTTCATCATTCCTTGCTCAGCCCAGCCAGCAGTGAAACACCTTAATATCAGCGAATGTGCTTGGCAGCAGGACTTAAAAATCGTGGATTAATACACTGGAGAGTCTAACTTGAAGTGTTTCACCGTCATTAGCAGCCCTTTGTTGTGGTCGGCATGGCAAGGGCTTGGGAGCAGCACCTCTGCATTTTACCCATCTAAGAGCTACAACCATCTATTTATGATATCATTTTTTTCCTGCTTGCTTCGTCGATCTGTATTTGACAGGGAAATTCATTGAAAATTAAGTGCAGAAGGGAAATAAGCACTTCAAAAGTGAAGAGCCCGCAGTGTTTGAAATGGAAGAGGAAAAGAAGAACAGGGGGATAACGTTGCCAAGATTTACTGCTGCTGGATGGCTTTGATCAGTGGAGTAAAATTATAACAAACCTTCAAGTTATCTGGCGGGGGGTGGGATGTAAATATATTTTCTGGTTGATTAACTGGGCTCCCAGCCTGGCTGCTGGCTTAGGTGGGCTGAAATGGGGTC
>NW_010421907.1:10720-14856 GCF_000710305.1 Buceros rhinoceros silvestris | reverse complement strand
CGGGCTGAGGTGGGCTGAAATGGGGTCACAGCCCCTTTGCAGCTGTGTTTCTCCCCCCCATAGCACTGCAGCAATAAAAGCAGTCGCTGCAGGTCGGAGATGAACGTCCTGGCAGCCTGGCAGAGGGGTTACACCGGAAAAAACGTGGTGGTCACCATCCTCGATGACGGCATAGAGAGGAACCACCCCGACCTCCTGCAGAACTATGTGAGCTGGGGGCTGGGTGGGCTGGGGCTGGGTCTCTCAGTGAAGTGATTTCTGGAGAATTTCAGCGTATAAACACAGCTTAACTCTGTGCATTAGGCAGATTAGAGGAATAGGATGTTTTTAAGAAGGAAATGAGGTTTTTAGGCAGGAGGGTCTGGGGAAACTCCCTTCACAGCTGCCTGGGAAGCAGCCACCTCCCTCCAGCTCCCAGGGCAGAGCCAAGAACCAGCACGACTCCACTCAGCCCCAGCTCAAAGCCTGAACGGCCATGGCGACGGGGAGGATGATGCTGGACTTGGAAGGATTTGGGGTCTGGAGGAGCTGTCCCTGAGGCAGCGGGATGTTTCCCCTGGGAACCACTCAGGGCTGCAGCCCCAAACTATTTATCCTGAGTAAATAGGCAGAAACTAAGGGGAAAATGGCATTTTCTGCCTGGCTCAGCTCCATTGGCCACCATGGTGGCTGCAGGGGAAGCAGGATCGCACCGCTGCCAAGGCTGCTTTGTCCTGCGCCGTGCTGGGAAGTCCAATCTAATGGTAGCAACATGTTTTCAGGACCCTCTTGCAAGCTACGACGTCAACGGCAATGACCACGACCCGACTCCACGCTACGATGCCAGCAATGCCAACAGGTACGTGATGCTATTTGCCGTGGAGCCGATGTCTGTGTGGCTGGGGTGTGCGGGGGGGCTGCTGGGGCTGGGTGTTCCCCCCGCGGTGTCTTCCAGGTGACCATGGCCTTTCCCCATTCCCAGCGCTGCAGAGGATGCTGCATTACGGGCTTTGCACAGAGTTGTTGCATTTAATGCAAATCCAGCCCGTGGCAACCACGTTAATTGCTAATGAAGCCTTGAGCCATTGAATGATGCACCCGGGGGTTGCGCACCATGGTCAGGGATTAAACCACGTGAGTCGAGCTGGGTGGCTTAGATGTCAAAGCTGGGATGCACTTTCTTGGCTTCAGTTAAAGTAGGATGGGCATGTGGTGCCGTGAGTGGAAAGGAAATGGGAATGCCAAGAGCAGATGGCCTTGAGGAGCAGGATGCAAAGGGTCAATGGAATGTAGGTGCAAGATGTGAAGAGCAATTTTTGTTTAGGTGTGAAATGCAAAGAGCGAGTTGCATCGAGGTGCAAAAAGCAAAGAGCAAGTTGCTTTCTGCGTGGATTTCCTCTGTCCTCCAGCCCTCGGAGCACTTTCTTTCACCACCCAGGCTTTGGGGCTGTTTACTGGGTTCGGGGTGGGAGGTTGCTGGAGGCATCCTTTGCCACGGGACATCAGCTCATAGGGGATTTCCCTTTGCAGACACGGCACTCGCTGTGCGGGGGAAGTGGCAGCGGCAGCAAACAACTCGTACTGCATCGTGGGCATCGCCTACAACGCCCGCATTGGAGGTGAGGCTTCCCTGCCCTTCGCTGTCCCCCTGAGGGACCACGGCCACCTTGGCTGTGCTGATGGGCTCCCGGGGTGGGTGGTGGGATGCTGTCCCCCCAAGTATTGCCAGGAGAGAGTGTCCTCCTTGGTGCCCTGACTGCAGGGAGCCCTGGGGGAGGATGGGTGATACGAGGTGCAAAGAACTCCCACTCGATATGTTTTGGGGTGGAAACCTTGCTGTTAGGTTGCATGTGGATCAAGGATGTGGTGGTTTCACCCTGGAGGTCCACAGCTGCTCTTGGGGTGGCCACATTTGCTGTGGTCAGTGGTGCTGGTTTAGCTTCAGAGCTGGAATTGGAGGTTAATGTCTGCAGATGAGCTGCTTGGAGTGGGGTGGTCTGTGGACCCCCCAAAATACCCTCGTGAGGAAAGCACCAAGGAGGTGGGGGGCTGGAGCTGCGCGGAGCAGGGAGACCTTTGCACAGTCCCTCAGCGTGGTGCGTGGGAAGCAAATGATCTTTATCACCAAATTGGAGCCCGATGGTGATCAGCATCGCAGAGCTCGTTTGTATTAGCCTAGCTGGTTTTGGAGACTGGTTTGAGCTGGGGCTGCTCTGGCCAGCCCGGGCTGGGGAGATGGGGGTGTTGGGGGGGCCAGGAGTGCAGTGTCCCATTTGCGCGGCTGATGGGACCATACAGGGGACAAATGCCTGGAGATGAGTCCTCACTGGGGGTTTTAGCCCTGTGCCTGGCACAGCTGGAACAGAGAGGGGCTTTTGCCGTGACCCCTCCTACCACCCCACTCTGGGAGATGTCACTATTGGGAGCACGGACCCAGCAGTGGATTTGGGGCTTAATTCCTTCTCTTGGCTTCTTCATCCTGGCCGTGCAAGAAGCGGCTTTTGTTAGGGTTGTGTCTGCACCGCAGTGGTGCCCACAGGGAGTCCTGCTCCTGGGCAAGCAGTGTCAGCAGTTCCCTGCACCAGGAAAATCCCTTAAGAGGAGAAATAACCCTGGAGAGGGTGCATGGGGGCAGGGGCTGTAAAGGCTGCGGCATGTCCCCCATCCTACTGCGCCCCTCCCACCCCATCCCATGCTCTGTGCTCCCCACACATGGGATGGCTACTTGCTGCTTGGAGGCTTCTTGCCTCTAAAAACCCATCTCTTCGCACTCCTCGAGCAGCAGCAGAGCAAGGTAAAGCTTCTGGTGGGGTTTAAGGCAGTTTTACATCCTGCAGGATCAGGCCATTGCCTCCATGCTCCTTTTCAAGCCCATTTCTCCGCAGCAACCGTGGAGACGAGCGTTACTTGTTGACTTTATCATGACCTATGGGTCTCATTTTAATTTGCTTCCTTTAATGAGTGCCTTGCCTTAGGGGCGTGCTGGGGAGGTGGTGAGTGAGACGAGGCACCTGGCAGAGGGCTGGGGGCCGGGGGCTTCCCACTACATGAACAGGCAAAGGGGGAAAATGAAGTCCATGGCCATATCAACTTTGAATTGTGGAGAAAAATGCGCTATCGCTGTAATGAGAGTGATTTTAGATGGATTACACAAATAAAGCAGCGATTAATGAGCACGACTTGTTGGGGAAGCCTATTTGTCACACTCGGAGAGCTGCCAGCTAATTCTACTGGCTGCCCTTCGGTGCTCTTGTGTTGCTTTTCATTCGCTCTGGACAAAATACATTGCTGCTCACAAAACAAAAAAGCGCTCCTGCCATTCCTCCTCCTCCTTCCCCCTCTCCTCGAACACTCGCTTCAGAGGCTCCCTGTGTGGCAAAGCACTCGTTCATTTTGCAGTATCCTTCCCTGCTCCCTCCTGCCCCCCGTCATTTAACTGGGGGGTTCCCGCATCATGGGTGGTTGTCTCGGGGCTGGCTTTGGGCTGACTCTGGGTTGGCTTCAGGCTGTTTTGGGCTGACTTGGAGCTAAATTTGGGTTGGCTTTGTGTGGACTTAGACCTGACTTCGGGCTTGCTGATGAACGCACCCACGTTGGGCAAGACAAACACCCGTCCCTCAGCTGGTTTTTCTTGCTGCTCCTCAGCCGAGCATGGCTTGGACACTGGGCTCTGCTTTTCACCCCTTCTCATGTTTTCTTGTTGACTTGACAAAGAGAGGAAGTTTTTGGGAACTACTCTGCTCCCTGATTTTATATTTCTAAGCTTGTTTTTGGCTGGTAGGGGACAGCGTCAGAAAGAGATATTTGAGTTGTCTGGTGTCCAGGGCGCAGCTGTAATGACATCTGCCTGCATTTTTTCGCTCTAAGAAAAAATACATGTGGCAGGGGAAATGCGTTTTTATAAACTGGACTCTCCCTGGCTGGCAAAATACGATGCTGAAATTTCCAGCATCTCTTTTCCTGCAAGGGCTGCTCCTGGGCAGCTCTTTGGGGGGCCTGGCCCCCTCTGCCCCCTGTGCAGAGTGTGGAATCGGTCAGGGAAAGGGCGATGGGGAGCGGGGTGGGGGGGGATTGTCACTCTCATACTACAGCATTTGGAGGCTGGGGGTGTGCAGCTCTCCTGGTGACTGCTGGCGGGCTCTGCCTGCCAACCACCC
>NW_010421907.1:10071-10630 GCF_000710305.1 Buceros rhinoceros silvestris | reverse complement strand
ACCCCCCCCACCCAGTGCTTGCCAGCATTCCTGGCTGGGAGAGAGTGAGGTTATCCCAGGCGTCGACATCATCCCGCCATGAGTTGGGGTCCTGGCTCTGATTTGGGCTGTGCAAACCATAGCCGGGGGCTTCTCCTGGGGCTTCTTCCCATTTTGAGCACCACCAGCATCAGTTGGGCAGCAACGGTGTCCTGGGACGGTCACAGCCATCCCCACTCATGCTGAGAGACTTCATCCTACTGGTGTGCCTGAAGCCAGGAGACCATGAGCGTACAGGAGACACCACAGGAGAAATGAGTCAATGAATTAAAAGAGGGGGGAGAAAGGTTTATTAGAGGGAATTTTGCTGCTGGGTAGTTTAGCACCACTCCCACCACCTGATCCCTCCCATGGAGGGGAAGCAAATTTTAACCCTTCCCCTCCACCAATTGCCACAAAGCCAGCAACACTGAAAACTTTACAAAATAGCTCCCCAGCATCTCGCTGCCGGGCTCATTAGCGTGCGGGGCCGGGGTTGAAGCTAGTCCAGGCGCTCCTGAGCAGTGCGGGTTCTGCCACC
>NW_010421907.1:9533-9917 GCF_000710305.1 Buceros rhinoceros silvestris | reverse complement strand
CCACCGCTAACAAAGCCCTTTGATTGCAATCCTCGCCCTTTCATCAAAGCCATTAAGCCCTAATGTCTGATGTTTTTGTGCTTTTAGGTATTCGTATGTTAGATGGCGATGTAACAGATGTTGTTGAAGCGAAGTCGCTTGGCATCAGACCCGATTACATTGACATTTACAGCGCGAGCTGGGGGCCAGATGATGATGGGAAGACAGTTGATGGACCCGGTCTATTGGCCAAACAGGCTTTTGAGCAAGGCATTAAAAAGGTGTGGATCCCGCAGTGCCCAGACGCGCTTGCCCCCCTCCTCCTGCCCCGTGGGGAACATGTGCCGGGGCTGCGGCCGGCCCGGGGTCCAGTGTGGGCCCCGAGGCAACGCCAGCACTAGGGCT
>NW_010421907.1:8693-9255 GCF_000710305.1 Buceros rhinoceros silvestris | reverse complement strand
GGGGGGACCCCTTGGTACAGTCGGCCCCGGGGGGACCCCTCGGCACGGCTGGCTGCCAGGCAGAGCTCCGGCAGGAGCAGGCAGGCCCCAGGTTGCGTTGCAAAGCTCTGCCGGGCTGAGAAACCCAAAGTGGTTCTTGCAGGGAGTGACTTTGCGCTTCAGGATGTCCTCCCGCGTGCCAGCGCAGAGGGAAGTGGCCATTCCCCCAATATCTCCATCCCCCCTCCTTCGCCCTCCCCAGGCCCCCGGTATCCTCTCCTGGGGGTCTCCATCTCATTAGGATTTTCCTGGTTTTCCACCCGGAACAAGCAGCTGCGGCGCAGCCGCAGGGGAACGTGGGTGCTGCTGCAGCATCTGGCCACGGGAGCACAGGGAAAATGCAGATTATTGTCCCCAAAGTCCTCCAGTGAGAGAGTTCAGCCGGTGTCATGTGTGATTGACAGCTGTCAATACCCACTGGGGATGCTCTGGCCTTCCCACGCCCCTTCCCGTTTGGGGCACTTTTCAAAAATGCTCAATATTGGCTAGAAGAGTCGGGAAAAAGGCCCTTCTTTGCAGCCCC
>NW_010421907.1:6408-8526 GCF_000710305.1 Buceros rhinoceros silvestris | reverse complement strand
GCGGGTGAGTGTCGCAGCCGCTCGGGGCTCTGGTATCCCCCAGGTACTTTGGCAAATTTGGGGTTGGGGTCTGGCTGCAGCAGTCCCGGGCTGGGCTTTGAAACTACTCCCCGCTTCGCTCCCTGCCTCCACTCCAGCCTCGGCTGCGTCTCCTCGCAGCGTCCTGGGACTCTGGGCAGCTGTGGGCCGGGGCGACGCAGCCCGCCTGTTATCTAGGAAGAGGGTGGAGTGGTTTTCCCACTATTTACTTGATTTCCTGCCGGGGCGGCGAGCCTGCCGAGGGATCCATTGAAGTGCCGGGGAGTTCACGCCGTGTAAATACGGGGAACAAGCTGCTTTTCAGACCTTATTTTTCCATGCAGCAGCAGAGGGCTTGCCCAGCACAGCTCTGCTGTTTCAGGATGTTTCTTTCTGTCTCCCAGGGGACATCAGACCCGGCCACCCCCATCGCTGTCCCCAAACTACCACCAGGTTTGCGGCACCCACTATCCTGCATGCAAAGCTCTTAATTGCTGACGACTTCTCTTTAAATAACGAGGAAAACCACAAGCAGATAGTTAGCCGCCACCTCTAGCCCAAGGAAAGAGCTGTAACCGAGTTATAAATCCTTAAAATTGAGTTTTTAATGGAAACATTAAAATAACCTTTATCTATTAGCAATAGGACTGTGCTGGGGTAATTTATCATCTTGTTTCTCGCCCCTCCAGCCACACCTTATTAGTTCTCGAGCTAACGAGGAGTTATTTATCCTGAGCTCTCATGGAGCATCGTTAGGCAAACACTTGAGCCCCGGCAGCACTGCGGAAGCAGGGAGGTGCTGCGCATCCTGCATCCGACCAGTGAGCTGCTGGGGCGATGGATCACGCCCGGCCAAGGCCAGGGAGGGATTCCCTGGCTTAAATGATGCCCAGATCCAGGTTTTAAGGTGGCCAGGAGTCCCTTGCCAGGATGGTGTTGGCTTAGGGGGATGGCAAATAAAGAAGCTGGGTGTTTGGAGTCTGGTCATGGAAGTCTTGGTAGCTTCTTGCTTGAGAGCGAAGGGAAAGCATTGTATAACCAAGCTGAGGGAGCTGCGATATGCGGTGAGCTCGCGCTCGGCTGGGAAACGCTGTCAGGAGTTAGCTGTGCATTGCCGTGGGGACACTTATGTGCCTGTTTGTGTCCTTGTGCGACCGTGCTGGCTCCGAACCCACTTTTCTCCAGCACAGCCCTGCCTGGGCATCCCGGGGATGTGGGTTTGGACCAGGACCGAGCTGCTGTGGTGCTCGGGGCGCAGGATGCAAGGGAGGGCTGGACTCCCCGTCTGCTCATCCCAGTCAAAATCATTGCTACGTCTCTGCACGCCTTTGGCAATCGGTGCCAGATTTTATCCCTCTGATTAGCGATTGAGGGAAGCCGGCGTTGCATGCAGCGGGGCTGGCCCTTGGAGGCGGGTGGATTTTGGTGTTGGAGAGCTGGACAGCCCCTGCCTGTGCTGAGCACGTGGGCTGGGATGCTGCTGCCTCAGAGGTCCAGGAAGCCCTGGAAAGTGGGACTGGAGATGCCAGCAGCAGACTTGGGCTGGTGAGCTGATTCGAGCTCTCTGTGATGTGGGGCAGGACAGTAATTCCCTCTGCACTCTTTCTTGCAGAGCTCCAGACAGCTCTATTAAATCTTTGCTAGGGAAATACCCACCCAGTTTGGCTGGGAGGCAGCCCAGATAATGAAAACTTTCATAAAGTAAGGAAAGAGTCTGACTTAGCCTGTGTATCCAGAGGCAGGGTCAGCTCAGAGAGCCTCTGCCCCAGGAGGAGGGCGAGACAGGTAATAAACCATCCCTCTCCCTCCCAGTGCTTAAAACCCACAATAAATCCCAGTGAATTCCTCCAGAGCAAAGCTACTTTTTTATTATTATCGTTATTATTATTTTTTGTGGAGGAAGCCGCTGCAGAGAGCAGTGGGAGGGAGGTAAACACCAGATCTGCCCAGGCTAGCGCCGAAATCTCTCCATGGCAGGATTAGCCGCAGGGAGGACGGGGCTGCTCCCCCGCTGTGGTGTGCTTCCATCGCCTGCCAAGCCCAGCAGCGAGCCACCCTCCCTGGAGAGCCCTACCTTACGGGGCAGGGAAGCGAACCAGC
>NW_010421907.1:3885-6241 GCF_000710305.1 Buceros rhinoceros silvestris | reverse complement strand
CTGCGCCAAACCCCCTCGGGTCACCAAAAATCCTCCCTTGGGACCGTGGCATCCCCATGGGTTTGGGTTATTCCTGGGTGCCCTGGCAGTGGTTCGGATGGAGGGGTGAGCAGGGCTGACCACACAGCGTTGGCTTCATTAGGGGCCCCTCGTTGGCACCGTGGCCGCCGCTGCCAGGCGGGATTTTCCCCTGGCTCCGGGGAGGTCTGGGTGGCTGGCACCCCCAGATTCCCAGTAGGCTCCTGCAGCTGTGCCCAGTGGGGTCGGCTCCATCAGGTGTTCCTGCCAAGTGATGGGGAGGGGCGAAAAGGCTGGTGTTGAAAGATAAATAAACAAGGAACCCAGAAGATAGGCCAGGGGAAGGTTTCTGGTGGGTTGAGTTCATGAGGGGCTTTGTGGGCTCAGGAGATGTGGGGTCTGGGGGATTCCCTGCCGGTTCCTCCCGCAGGGCCATCCCTGCACCCCAGGAAGTGCCGCTCTGGGTGTTACTGCCTGGTCCAGGGGCTCTGAGCACCCCAGATATTTTCCCCCTGTAGAAGATGCCAAAATCCCTGTGGCCAGAGCCTCTCCCATCTATGCCAGGAGTTGCTGCCTGTAAAACCGGGGCTGGCCAAGCCAAGGGCATGTTTGCTGGGGCTGGTGCTGAGCCCTGGGCAGGATGGGACCCATCCTTCCACCCTAACCAAACCCTATGTCCAGACCCAAAAATCAGGCTTATTGACAACATCCCCTCCTCCTCGTGCCGAGATGACCTCTCCTCCTGAACAAACACCTCCTCTTACCCCCCCAACCCCTCTCTGCCCGCAGGGTCGCAGGGGTTTGGGGTCCATTTTCATCTGGGCATCAGGGAACGGCGGCAGAGAGGGTGACTACTGCTCCTGTGATGGCTACACCAACAGCATCTACACCATCTCCATCAGCAGCACCACCGAGAACGGCTACAAGCCCTGGTACCTGGAGGAGTGCGCCTCCACCCTCGCCACCACCTACAGCAGCGGGGCGTTTTACGAGAAGAAAATAGTAAGTTTTACCCCAATGTCGAGTGAGCAGCGTCTCCTGGATGGTTTTTTTTGTGTGGCTGGGTTGTAAGAGCTTGTAGTCCTGTGCTGGGTTTTGCTCGTGCTTTTTTATGGTGGAGCCAAAATTGTTGTGGTCCTTGGGAAGAGCTCAGAGATGTGGAGTTTCCTCCGGTAAATGGGTGAAAGGGCTGGAGGTTTGCAAAAAGATCCATGCAAATATTTACCTGTCCCTCAAAGTGCCTGCTCACCATCCTGTGCTTATAAAAAGAGAATTTTGAGGAATTTTAGCCTGAGACAGAGAAAAAAGAAGGGAGAACGGAGGTGTTTGGCAGGGGTGTAGCAACCCCAGATGGGGAGCAGAGACTTTTTGGAGCCTGAGAATTGCCTGAAAGCTCGTGCACATGTGGCTCAGGCTGCTTTTCCCTGCCGCCAAGGCTGTATTTGCCCTGTCCCAACAGCTGCTGTGGTCTTGTCACATCAAAGCATTTCATTACCAACATCCCCGTAACATCCGAACCTCGGACAGTAAAACATCCCCCGCTGGCACGGTGCCTCACCCGAGCTGAGAGGGTGTTTTCTGGCCCAATTATTTTTTTAACAGAAATTATGGGGTTTTTGCAAGTTGGTTTTTTTTTTCTCATGTTCAGGTGTGACTTGTTTGGCCCCTAGAAGATGAATTTCCAGCCAGAAAACAGAATCCAAGTGCCGTTTTCATGGCACTCAAGATGGTTTGCATGGCAGAGGCCAGCGCCAGTCCGGTCCTGCTGGAGCATTGCTGGGCAAAAAAGCGGCTTCCAGGGGCATCTTAGAGAGACCCTGGGTGGCATGTGTGTCCCTCACCACCCCACCCCCAAAAAAATCAGCAAATTAACTCAAAACCTAGGAGCCTTTTAAAGATGTAAGCATCTCTTTGGAGTGGAGCATCTCTGCCCACCTCCTCTCTCTGAGCTTTTGGTGCCCAAGTGTTGTGCCCTGAAACAAAGAGCTAGAAACAGGTTATTTTTCCTTTTTTTCCCCCCCCCTCATGCAAATGGAAATTCTTGCCTGATGCCAGAGCTTTTAAGGGAGGCGTTTAACGCGGCACAGCTCAGCATGCACCCATGGGTGTGTACCCATGCCGGCCCTGCCCTGCTCGCACTGCTCCATCCACAGCTTTCCCTCCAGCTGACCCACAGCAAAATTGTGGGGGTTTTCCCTCTTTCCAATAAGTTTTGCACCTTTGAGCAAAGGAAAATAGAAGCAGGGGTGTTTTCTCGTGTGCCAAATGTATCTGCAGCCTGTTTTGGGCACCCTCATGGCATGGCAGCCACAGCAGGGGTTGGGTACCCGCAGGCTTT
>NW_010421907.1:614-3857 GCF_000710305.1 Buceros rhinoceros silvestris | reverse complement strand
TTTTTGGGCCCCCCTCAGGGCTGGGCAGCCACAGCAGGGGTTGGGTACCCGCAGGCTTGGCTCCTCGCTGGCAGCATCTCAATGAACCTGGAGTGCTCAGTGGGGTAATGCCCACGCCGGGAGCATCTCCAGAGGCGCGGGGGCTGCAGCTCCTCTCCCCACAGGTCACCACGGACCTCCGGCACCGCTGCACCGACAGCCACACTGGCACCTCTGTGTCCGCCCCCATGGTCGCGGGCATCATCGCCTTGGCTTTGGAGGCAAAGTAAGTGTGACCTCACCACCAGCTTGCGGGGGCAACGTTTCCAAATCCAGTAGCTGGAAAGCAAAACCAGAAGGAATAAAGGTGTTTTTTCTTTTCCTCTGGAGCACCTCAAAAAGGGGCAAAGTTATTCTAAATTGCTGCTTTTTGGTGAGGTTTGATACAGCGTTGTTGTTTTGCATCTAATCTTCCTGCAGGTGTTTTGTTGAGCTAATTCTTCACTTGTTGCCATCTGCTGAAAAGTTGGGGTTGGGGAGATAAGTCAGGCTTTTTCTCAGTGCTCTCAAATGGCTGACAGCCGGCTCCAACAGGAGTTTTATAAATACTTCCTGGAAAGAAAATGTTAGAAAACATCACAGAAAATGGAAAACGTCTGTAGAAGTGATGGTTTTCAGCAAGCGTTTCATTTCTGGGGGAAAAGGACTACTTTTGCATGTCAAAAACTCACACAGCGTGACCGACAGCAACACACTCCCTGGTTCAGACAAGTTACTCTTTGCCTCTTTTCTCCATCCCGGTCCCATAGAGGTTCCCCACCCCAGGAGCGGCCCCGCAGGGGACTGGGCTCACCCCTTGGGCATCCCCATGTTGCTCCATGGAGCATCTTCTCATGAGCTTCTCGCTGTTATTATTATTATTATTATTTTAATGGGGTGGAAATAAAATGAAGGTTGGGAATAAGCCCTGGGGCAGCACTACACTCTTGTCCGGGTACTGCAATCGTGGTGTGACAGCTCCACTCCCTCTCCTCCGGTTGGGTGAACATGTTTCTGGAGAGGCCATTTTCATTATAAATATATTTAAGAGCTTTAGACGTAATTTTTGAATTGTTTAGCTGAGGCATAAAACGCAACATTAAGTACCAGAGCTTGGTGCTCAAGCACTCCATTATGATGAGAAGGAATAAATTGAATTTCTTTTCTTAAATGTTGCTTGAGAGCAACATAAATCCCAGCTCACGGTGATAAAGAACCAACTGTATGAAAAGCATGGAAAATTCTTCAGCAATATCCCTGGGCTGGGGGTCTTGCTGGGGGCTCCGAAGAGCTCAGTGTCCAGCACTCTGAACACACAGACCTCATGCAAACCCAGCCTGGACGGGTGGTTCGGAAACATTTTGGGTTTCATTTTTCTGTTAGATGAGAAACCCAGGTTTTTTTCCAGCAGTTTTTGCTGTCATTCCTGTAAAGGGGAGGTTTGCTCAGCAGTGCGTATCAGCAAGCTGCTGAGCCTGGCACCCTGCCTTGGCACGTGCTTCGTTCCAGATTTCCTACAAGAAAATGAGGAAAACCTTCCTGATTGGCTCCAGATATACCCTGGAGCATGAGAGCCAAACACCTCTGGCCAGGAATAAATCCTTCCATGCCCATGGGCATGTGGCATCCCTCTCTGGGGCACCCCAAGCGATGACCAACATCCAGGCAGGGCATCAGGGTTTAAATCATCGATTCATGGTCATTTGGAGCAGGAAAGAAAGTTTTGAGAGGTTTTTTTAACCCAGTGAGGGTTTCTGCTGATGCTGGGAAGACTGGGAGCAGCAGAGCCATCCCATGAGCCATGTGTTGTTGCAGCCCCCTGCTCACCTGGAGGGACGTCCAGCATCTGCTGGTCAAAACCTCACGGCCAGTGCACCTGCGAGCGGACGACTGGAAGACCAATGGTGCGGGGCATAAAGGTGAGGGGCCGCGGAGGTGGAGGAGGTGTGGTGAAAATGGCCATGAAAGGGAAAATAAAGTCCCCAGAGCTTTGCTCGTGGGAGTTTTTACCTTGGATGTCCACTCTCAGCTGGCTTGGGTGCTCCTGCCATTGGGCTGTTGAGTGGAGGGAGGAGAGGGCAGTAATTTGTGGGGTGAGATGCTTGGAAGCCTTGCTTGGTGGAGGTTTGGAAGCCTTGCTTGGTGGAGGCTCTCCTGAACTGCAGTGTTGACTGCTACTTTCAGTGGGCTGCTCCCAGAAATGGGTTTTCTGCAGTGCCAGCGCAGATTTGGGGTGTAACTCAGGCAGGATGATGTCCTTCATGTGTCCAAGTGCCTCATATCCGACAGACTCAACTCCACACCTTTCTCGATGGGTGGAGGATGCTCCTCCAGGCTCCAAGGAGGAGCTGCTGGCCCCTGCTCGGAAGGCAGTGGGTTTCTGAGTCTTCTCTCTTTCCAGTTAGCCATCTATATGGCTTCGGTCTGGTGGATGCAGATGCTATTGTGGTGGAAGCCAAGAAGTGGAAGACAGTTCCTCCCCAGCACATCTGCGTGGGAAGCCTGGACAGGGTGCCCAAGTAAGTGTCACAGGGTGGGCTCTCCCAGGACATGCAGACACTTGGAAGGAGCTTTGGTGGAGCTGGCTCTTGTGATGCAAAGGCTCAGCTGCTATGCCAGCATTTGGATGGGAAAATTAGGAGTCAGGGTGACCGGGACAAGCCCATGTGCAGACAAGGTGATGTTTCTGGCTTTTATGGTCAGAGCAACCTGCACCATCACCTCGAGGCCTGCTTATTGACTCAGAATTGCCCACTTGGGGTCTGTGCCTATGGCTTGGCTCAGAGCAGGTCCCATGGGGACTCTCTGGGACCTGCTTTGACAGTGGGTGGTTTATTTTTGCTCTTTCCATGCATTTGCTTCCCAGGTTGGGTGATCAGCAGGGAATTTTCGAGGGCTGATAGTGGAAGACCAAAACCAACTTGCCCACTGGGTCCTACATGAACAGTGATGTGTTGGGCTCTCCTCCCTCTTCCACCAAACACCTTGTCTTGATGGAAGATGGCAAAAACTGGTGCTTTGATGCAAGGAGTCACTTTGAATTTGGCTTCAGGTTCAAACCACCTTAGGTTCACATCTCATCCTTGGTGGGTCTGTCCCTCCTAGGTTAAAGGGTGGGATCAGGAATCTGACGAAATGGACCCTCCCGGTTTACCGCTGCCTGGCAGTAGAGCAAGAGGAGTTGTTCATCAGAAAAGCAGTTCCTTCAGAAAGCCTCACGTACAC
>NW_010421907.1:0-490 GCF_000710305.1 Buceros rhinoceros silvestris | reverse complement strand
AATTGTTAGCCAAGTGTGTTCACGAAACTATTTATCTGATACAGACGCTAATTACAGCCCAAAGAGAAAAGTTGCGCTGATAATTATAACAAAGCAGCACTCTTGCGGCCCGTAAGACATAGATCTTAGAGGTGCTTCATCTTGTTACCATCAAGCAAGTCAGCAAATTCCCGTGCTAGGACACTGTGTTGCAATGGAGGATGAGATAACTTTTGCCATGAAGCAGTAGGAGACCAGGTTCATGTATAACTGGACATCTAGGCTGCTGGGAACCGGGAAGCACTGCTGTCCCCAGCACGATGCTCCACCTGTCCCTGGCAGGTACATCCGTGCGGACCACGTGCTGCGCGCCAGCACCTTCAGCAGCGCCTGCGCCGAGCACCGTGACCAGCACGTGCTCTACCTGGAGCATGTCGTGGTGCGGCTCAGCATTTCGCACCCACGCCGAGGCGACCTCCAGATCAGCCTCATCTCTCCAGCGGGGACCAGG
>NW_010421906.1:29167-29436 GCF_000710305.1 Buceros rhinoceros silvestris | reverse complement strand
TGCTCGGCGAGCCCTGACCCCCTCCTGCCCCCGGGAACACCCTGGCTTGCAGCCTGGAGAGCCCGGGACAGCCGGGACTTGGCAAAGGGCATATCTGACTCGTGAGATGGGTTTGATTTTAGGGGTTTTTTTTGGTATTTATTATTTGCTGCAGATTACATGTATGTGTTTTGGGTTTTTTTTAAAGCAAAGCAGAAATCCCATCCTCGCACTTGGGGGTCTTTGGAGCCAAGGCAGATGGGAAGGGTGGTGGGATGCGCTCTACATGG
>NW_010421906.1:28584-28956 GCF_000710305.1 Buceros rhinoceros silvestris | reverse complement strand
CAGCTGGTGCTGCGGGGCTGTCAGTTGTGGGACCGTCCACGGGCACTGCCCCACTGCCTGACAGGGAGCACGTTTAGGCCTGGTCTGTCTGACCTTCCCTTCCCCGTTCACGTGCGGGGCTGTGCAAATGCTGGTGCTGCGGCTCTGTGGCCTCGTGTGTGTTTTTAAGCAAATGCCCCTGTTTCCTGTGTCTTGTCAAATAATTGTATTTGGCATCCAGGGCTCCAGCACTTTGAGGAGAACCAAATTAAAATTGGAGCTCATTGAGCAGAACATTATGTTCCCGGGTGGTGTGAGGGCTGCTCATGGCCGAGCTCCCACAGCTCTGGTTGCAGGGAGGCCTGGCGTGATCCTGGTGGGATTTCCACAGTG
>NW_010421906.1:27633-28460 GCF_000710305.1 Buceros rhinoceros silvestris | reverse complement strand
CCCCGTGGCTCCCTGCCTTGCTGGGCAGCCCTTGGGCACATGAGCATGGGGTTGCCAGCCGCAGCGTGTGTCCCTGGGGCCTGGGATGGCAAAATAGCTGTGCCGCAGTGGGCCAGCACCCGCAGCCTGGCTTTGGCCCAGGTGGCCTCTGTCGCTGCTCACCATTGTGCCCCGCTGTGATGATGCTCCCGCTCGAGCACAGCCATGGCTCAGCGTGGAGATCACTTGCTGTGGCAACCTGCTGCTTGTCTGCTGTGTGATTTGGGGTAATGTCTGGAAGCTGCAGCTGGCTTGGGGAGCTGTTAGAGGCTTTCTACAGGGCAAGGCCAGGTGGGGACAGGGCTGTTTGGAGCTGTGGGTGGCCCTGGGTGCTGGGTGCCCATTGCCCCACCTCTGCAGGTGGGAATGGACTGCAGGGCTAGGGGAGCTGCAGCACCTAGGTACAAGCAGCGTGGGAGAGCCCAGACACTCCAGGGCGTCCTCCTGCCTCTGCTCTTCCCAAGCCCCAGATGTTGTGGCTGCTCCTAGAGGAGGTGGGATGAGTCTCTCTGGGATGAGTCTTTCCTGGTAACGTTGTTAGCATTTTCCATCTCCTGGCGCTAACGGTTGTGGAAAGCTGGCAGCATCCACTCACCCTACCACAAACCACACGTGCGGGGCCTGAGCCGACAGCTCCGGCAGATGCTGGCAGTGACCTGGCCCGTGCTGCAGTGCTGGGCTCAGGGAAAGCCTCTGGCTCTGCATCTCCTGCTGCAGCTCTGCCCAGTCCCCATCCCTGTCCCCATGTCTACTGCTGCCAAGCTGGTGGCAGGAGCCCTGAGCAGACA
>NW_010421906.1:27233-27545 GCF_000710305.1 Buceros rhinoceros silvestris | reverse complement strand
GGGGCAGGAGCCCTGAGCAGACAGGGCTTTATGGGCTCTCGCTGCCCTGCGAGCTCCTGTTTTATTGTGGAGCTGTTGTTTCCAGTGGCAATGGGTCAGGGCAGCCTGCTCGTGGGCATTTCTCACCCCAGCCCTGCGTCGCTGGCATGGCGGTCCCTGCAGCGACAGTCTCTGCTGGGTGACAGCGGGTGCCCATGCCCAGCCCCAGCTCAGCCTGGTTTCTGTAAAACCCTATCGCTGCGGTAGGTGCCGGAGGCAGGGGTTGGCCAAGAGCTGCAGGGGCCGGATCGCGGGGGGGTGGGGGCGCCCCCC
>NW_010421906.1:25353-27139 GCF_000710305.1 Buceros rhinoceros silvestris | reverse complement strand
CACAGCCTGCACAGCCCCCGTGCCCACATCTGGCTGCCAAGCCTTGGCCTCTCGCCAGGCGCTTCTCGTGCCATGGCTTTGCAGGGGACAGTGACACCAGCTCCTGCCTGAGTTGGCTGTCCCAGCCCCATGAGCCCCCACGACCTTGGTAACTCCCTGGGATGCACTGCCAGCCTGGGAGTCCCGCCTGGCCCCGGGCGTCACTGCGTGTGGGTCAGGGTTCACCGGGATGTCTCCCCCAGATTCAAGATGGTGTGTGATGGGGATGTGTGACCTTTCCTGCGTGGTGCCTCAGTTTCCCCTTGGTCCCAGAGGCACTGGGACATGCTTGTCCCTGCGCTGTGCTCCCCCCTCCCCGCAGCAGGCTGTGATTTGAGTGGGGAGCCGCGATTACCACGTGCTATTAGCTCGGTAATCCTGCCCCTCATTTGATACTGTTCAGCAAGTACGACTGTTTACATAGCACATTGTTCAAAGTAATTCAATTTACAGGAATGATCTTTACTTCTAAATAAAAAATTAATACAGTTCTTTTGTTTGTGCGTTTATATAAACTAGCTGGCACAAAGTCAGTTTACAATGTTTCCATCTGAAGTAAATTAGTGCAGTCTCTTAGCTAAGTCTCTGTATAATTTCAGCACAGAAATGTCCTCTCCAAAGCAGCCCGTTTCCTTTTTTTTTCCTTTTTTTTTTTTTTTTTTTGTTTTTGGTCAGCTATAGTCAGGCTGAAAAATTTAAACCTTTCTTTTCCTCCCAAATAGTTTTGCAATTAATAATTCCAGCACACGGTGGGCTTTCTGCATCTCACTGAGCCCGCGACGGGCGGCAGCTCTGTGGTCTGGCGTTGGTCACGGGCAGTGTGCGTTGACTGTGGTGGGCTGGCCTGGGCCGACCGAAACCGGGGGGATCCTGGTGTGGGGTGTCTCTGCCGTGCGGCGCGGTGTCTCTTCTTGGTGTTCTATGCCTGTGCTGGGAGATACCGGAGCTGCTCGGGCAGGGTGGTGGCCGCCAGCACTGGGGTCAGGAGCGTACGGAGCCTGGCTGCATGCGGAGCCGAGCGGGAGCCCACGAGGAGCCTGATGTGGTGGTGGGTGTGCGGGGAAGTGCAGTGGCTGCAACCGGGGTTGTGTTGGAGCCAGCACCCGCTGGATCTCCCCCACTGCTCTTGCTGCTGCTTGCTGCTCATTGCATTTCATTTTTTAAGCAGCAGTAATATTAAATGCAGAAGCCAAACCCAGGCTGTGCCTGACCCTGCCTGCGGTGCTGGCAGCACCTCCTGGCAGGCGCTGGCCCAGGGGTGCGGGGCTGTGGAGCCATGTCCGCTGCTCCCCCTGAAACAACCGCCTTCGGCCGGCAGTATTAAAGGCAGAAGCCAAACCCAGGCTGTGCCTGACCCTGCCTGCGGTGCTGGCAGCACCTCCTGGCAGGCGCTGGCCCAGGGGTGCGGGGCTGTGGAGCCATGTCCGCTGCTCCCCCTGAACCACCCGCCTTCGGCCGGCAGTGTCCTGGCACAAATGGAAGTTTTTAGACGTGTTTGCAAACACCCAGTACCCGGTGCGGGGATGCTGGCAGTCCTGTTGCCCCTTGATTGCACTGAGCTACTTTCCAGCGTAACCCACTGAAGTGTGATCATCGTCCTCTTGCAGTGAGGAGACTCCTCGTAGGAGGGAAAAGCAGATGCTTGCGCCTGTACGTGTGAGGAGAAAACACATGTTTTGATTTATGGCAATGGGAGAGAACCGGCTCCGACACAGTTTCCATCTGAGTCTCACACGCGCTGTTATCA
>NW_010421906.1:25038-25296 GCF_000710305.1 Buceros rhinoceros silvestris | reverse complement strand
TGTGGGGAGAAAACACAGGTTTTGATTTATGGCAATGGGAGAGAACCGGCGCCGACACAGTTTCCATCTGAGTCTCACACGGGCTGTTATCAAAATAAAAAGCCCACGGGCTTGGAAGGTGATTCATGGTGCTGCGTCACCTCAGCCACCTCGGGCGCCCATGGGGCCATGGCAAGTCACGCCCCACTCCTGTCCACACGCTGCCCACACCACTGCCCGCATCACTGCCCGGGCTGCTCTGCTGCGGGGGAATGGCAC
>NW_010421906.1:21670-24512 GCF_000710305.1 Buceros rhinoceros silvestris | reverse complement strand
GGAGGTCGGCTTGGTGGAGGAGAAGGTGCTGTGCCGGATTCACTATGACACCATGATAGAAAACCTCAAGCGAGCGGCGGAGAACGGTATGCAGCCCCAATGCCGCGGTTGCGGCTTCACCCCAGGGATCGTGCAGGGCTATCCTACGCTAACCCCCATCACTGGGTGCTGGGGTTGGTCTTGTCATCGCCAAGAAGGGGTGATGGCTTGCCCTGGGAGGGCTCAAGAGTGAGGCCTTGGGCTGGCAGAGGGCTCATGGAGGTGGCCAATGTGCCGGCAGCACCCATGGCTCATGGCAGACCTGTGTGCCATGGGCAATGCCGGGGACAAGCCCCTGGTCCTGCGCAGCCCATGTGCAGCGCGTGAGGAAGCCGCTGGGATTTTGAGGCTGTGAGTCATAAATCTAGAAGGTGGGAAATCTGGCGAGCCGACAAAACCTTCCCATCATTTCCCACCCTCCCTGCCCGCCCGGGGATGTGCCGCTCCCAGCTGGACCACACCACTGCTGTCCCCACCACGGCACGCTGTGAGCAGCTGGCCAGCCTCTGCTTTCCCAGTCAAGATGGTGACACTGAGGTCACACGGTGCTGCAGCTCCTGTCCCCTTGAGCCTAGCCCCATCCCCTGTGTGGCAGTGGCCAGAGAGATCCTCAGAGGAACACATCCGTGGGGTTAATTCAATGCGGTGTGCAGGGAGACCAGGCAGTGCCAGGGGCTGCCCTGGTTTGGAAAGCACCTGATGTGTGTTGATACGGCAGTGACCACGGCTCAGGGGAGCAGGCAACCTCCTGAGCTCAGCCATGCCTGTGGCAGGAGAGAGCCCAGCCGGGTCCTGCCCGTGGGCTGGGTCTGAGGCCAGGTTTGTCTCCTACATTCGAGCCCGTGGGAAGTGGTGGCCGTGGTGGCAGTGAGGCTGTTTGCTTTTATCTTGTGCTTTTATTCTCATGGGATCCCGTGCCTGGGACCCTCCCAGGTCTGGGGCTGTACTGGGGCATCAACCGGCAGCAGGGCTCCAGCCCTCTGTGCTCCTCGCTAGCCCTTGGTGGGCACAGGGAGGTAAATACCACATCCCGGCCTGTGCAGCATGTGGGAACCATTAACAACCTGATGTGAAAATAATCAGTGTTTCTGTTTACAGTGTTTGAGTAAGAGGATGAAAACAGAGTGCCCGGTCAGGCTGGGAGGGTCCCGGCTTGGGACCCGGCTCGCAGCGTGTTGGACCATATGGTCGGCTGTTGCAGTGGCAGGAGCAAGGCTGTGGAGAGCAGGGATGGAGGGGAGAAGGCACGTGGCCTGGAGGAGCAGGCTGGCATGAAGACAGCAGGGTCTGGCATCGGGGGGTCCCGCAGAGCTGTTACCCCAGTGAAGTGCTGGAGCGGTGGGTTTGCTGCTGCTCATAAGGACCTGCTGGTGTGGGCTGAGCCCCAGGGTGTCAGGCAGTGCTGACTGTGTCCTGCGTGCGTACCTCTGTGCATGTGTCCCCCCTGTTTAGAGAAGGGGATGGAATCTCTTTGGAGAGCTGCAGTTGCTGTGGAGTTGGAGAGCCGTGCTCCCCCTCTCCAGCAATTACCCAGCAATTTCTTCCGCACATGAGGTTTTACATACAAGAAAAATAAACAGATGTTGCTGAAGTCAGAGTCTCATTCATCATCCGAAAAGAACAAGTCAAACTATATGAGAAAGTCCTTCAACTCAAGCCAAGACAATCACAGCCCAGTCCAGCTTGCAGAAAGAGCCAGGTTGTGCAGGCGCATCCTGGGAGTGGGGCGAGCACCAGCCCCGCTCAGGCATCCTCCCTCTCCCATCACTCATCAGTGCTTCACCCCAACCACCAAGGGCAGCCGGGCGCGACACAGGCTGCAGCAAGGACCCCGCTGAGGAACAAGGAACCCCATCTCTGGCTGCTACACCCGCAGGCTCCAGAGCTGTGCGAGTGCGACTGGGCTCTCCCTGATGCCGTGCTTGGGGAGCGGGTGGACAGTCCCCTCCCGGCACATCCTCTGTTAGTGCGGTTGCTGCTCAGAGCTGGGCACCACACTGCGTGGGTCACCAACACTGCAGGTCCATGGAGACAGTGCTGATCTTACTGCTGCTGTGGACCCCGGAGGAGGAGGAGGTCGGGGTGGATTTGGAGGATTTGGGGCCGAGGAAAGGAGCAAAAAGCTCTTTGAAATGCTCTGAGCAAATGGAACAACTGATGGAGGCAGCATCCACGGGGGAAGACGAGATCATGGAGAGCAGCACAGGGCAGGAGTGATGGATGTCGGTGAGCCCGGCAGAGGCAGGGTCCCCTTCTGAACCACTCCCTGGAAGATGTGGTCAAGTCTGACCACGAGTCAGGGCCAGCAGGACCTCGGTGCTTTCCTTCGCACACCACTTTGACATCCATCTTCCTGCTGCCATTGCCCTGTCCCTCATTTCTTGCGGCTTCCACCAACTTGCTGCATTTTTCT
This sequence comes from Buceros rhinoceros silvestris, assembly GCF_000710305.1. Taxonomy (NCBI): domain Eukaryota; kingdom Metazoa; phylum Chordata; class Aves; order Bucerotiformes; family Bucerotidae; genus Buceros; species Buceros rhinoceros. The sequence goes on along the minus strand of NW_010421906.1, from coordinate 22,060 downwards.
GAACTCAGTGGCAAACTCCTCGGGGCCAGTGGTGCCTCCTTCCCGGAGGCGCTCAGCAGCCAGGAGCAGCTCCCGAGTGGTGGTGCCAGCTCTGCTACTTGCAGCAAGGGATGCTGCGGGTGCCCATGATGCCAGACGTGTTTTCCGCTGGTTGCACTCAGGGTGGCAGGCCGGCAGGAGGGCAGGGGGCTTTCTGATCTGCAGCACATAGGGCTTCTCTCTCGTAGGCAACGGGATCACGCTGGAGGGGGCTGTGGCAGGCCGGCAAGAGGGCAGGTGGCTTTCTGATCTGCAGCACATAGGGCTTCTCTCTCGTAGGCAACGGGATCACGCTGGAGGGGGCTGTGCCCTCGGAGCAGGACAGCCAGCCGAAGCCGGCCAAGAGGGCCC
>NW_010421906.1:21361-21595 GCF_000710305.1 Buceros rhinoceros silvestris | reverse complement strand
GCTCCCCAGCCTCATCCTGACTCCCTCTCTCCTCTCCCCGTTCCAGGTCATGCAGGCACAGTTTGCTCAGGACAACAACCCCGACGCGCAAACGCTTCAGAAGCTGGCGGACATGACGGGGCTGAGTCGGAGAGTCATTCAGGTGAGGGCAGCCGGGCGGGCAGGGTGCGGGCAGCCCCAGCAGACCCGAGGAAGGAGGCAGAGGCGGGGGACCAAAAGGCTGGCATGGAGCTC
>NW_010421906.1:18879-21278 GCF_000710305.1 Buceros rhinoceros silvestris | reverse complement strand
AAAGGCTGTCATGGAGCTCACGTCCCCAGAGCACCTCGCTCCCACACATCGATCTCAGGAATTGCAGCATCCAGCAGCTTCGGGCTGCCTCGTCGGTCACCTTGTCAGCGTCACCAGCCCCCATAGCAATGCCAGCACCGTCCTTCCCCTGTCTCGCTCGTGGGCTTTCTATTTGCTTTTCCCTCTTGCGATGCAATGCAAAAAAACCCCAAACACACAGCCCCAGGCAGTCCCAATAAACTGCTGGGTGGGAAGCTGCTGGTCCTGGCGCGCTGTGCTTTGCCTGGCAGCAGGCACAGGCAGTGCGGGTGCTTCCCGCAGCCGGCAGCTGTCCCCACCGAAAGCAGACGGAGTTGGCTGCTTCGGGAAGCGCTGGGGTCAAGAAGTGTAAAGAAAAAGGGGTTTTGCAGCCCCAGGGGACGTGGTGGCAGGGAGGTCCCTGCACTTGTCCTCTTTGGGATGGAGGGTGGTGCTGTACGGGCGGGGAGAAATGTCCCCTCTGCAACTGCCTGCTCCGTGTCCTCGTAGACAGCCCAGCTTTGCCCCTCAGTGACTTTTATTCTCTTCACTCTAATGTTCTGCTGACACACTTTCTGCATACAATAAAAACATGAGTGATTAGAATAAATTTGGAGCTTTCCTCCAGGATTGTTTTGCCAATGACCCATTTAAATATTGTGTGTGAAAAAACCTGGCTCGAGCCTCAGTGATTAAGATCCTTCACTTAGCTGAAGATCAGGCAGTCTGCAGACCGGGCTCTTTTTCATGTGGGTATTTTTTAAAGGTGCATTGAGCAGGAAACGATTTGTCAAATGCTTGTGACTGTTTCCTTCTCTGAGGTCCAGCGTGCTCAGGCTCCGAGAGCTGATCTTAGTACAGCCTTGGAAAAGATTCCTCTCCCAGCTTCCTTCAAAAATTAAAGCAAAAGAAAGAAATCAGCATATTAGCATAAAAAACCCCTTCCATGCACGTTTTAACTGTGGGATGTAATCCTCTAACTATTCCTTTGACTAAAAGCAGTGGGAGATATAGTCAATATAGTGGGAGATAGAAAAGAGAGACAGTCAGAGGGCTCGTACCTGCTGCCTGTGTGGGCTAGGGCTGTATCCCACCACAGTTCCCTCCTTTCTCAGCTTTAACGTTCTGCTGACATGGTTTCTGAATGTGATAAACCACAAGTGATTAAAACGGCGTTGTTTTCATTGTCCCTAAAGTGCTGGTTTTGACGAAGATAAATCCACAGGTTTGTCATCAACAGAGATGCCGCTTCAGGCACCTTAATGTCTGAACTGACTGAGCCATAACTCTCGTGAGTGTAAAACAAAGCTCTGGAAGCCGGTGGAACGCTGGTGAGGTGTTTCAGTGTGCAGATTTCTAAATTTGATTCCTTTTTTTTTAAATACTTGGCAGAGACACCCATCACAGGGTCTTGGTGAAAGACTTCCATCCAGTTGTCTCTCCCCTGACACAAGGTTTGCTGCTTTTGTTTCAGGTTTGGTTTCAAAACTGCAGAGCCCGCCATAAAAAACACACCCCCCAGCACACGGTGCCACCCTCGGGAGCGCCCCCCTCCCGCATCCCTTCCTCGCTCTCTGATGACATTCACTACTCGCCCTTCAGCAGCCCGGAGCGGGCCCGGATGGTGACGCTGCACGGATACATAGAGAGTAAGTGGGGTCTGGCAGGGCTGGGGCAGCAGGGTGCTCGGGGACAGCGGGCAGTGGGGTGCTCCCAAGGAGCAGGCAGTAGCTCCACCACCGTCAAAACCACCCTCGTACCGCGGGTGCTCGGCTGGTGTACGTGCTGCTCCTCCTCCTCGTGGTCTGATGAAGGTTGTCTCCGGGATTTTCTGAAGGGCTGTTTGCGGGGAAGCCCCAGATGAGAGGAGGAGCAGAGAGGGGGCTGCTGCAGCCTCCTTTCCTCCATACCTCATGCCCAGGGAAGTCACTGCCCAGGTTTTACCTGAATGGTCTTTGGTCCAGCTTGTGGTTTTTTTGTCATGGAGAAGAGGCGTGGATGTGCCCTGCTGGGCTCGGTGGTCAAGTGGTCTCCTTCCTGCTGTGAAGTTCAGAGTTGCTTTCTCTAACAGTTGCTAAGTGCTGGTGAATCATCTGTGAGGGGCAGGCAACTTTGGTCATGCCTGGATGGAGGTTTTGGCTCTGTGACTCTTGTGAGGCTTCTCCCCTCCCTTGCCTACGCGGGCTGTAGTAAAACGTGGCTCCTGCTGTGTCTCTGCCTGATCCACCGGGCACCTCTTCTTCCACGCGTGTCCCGAGCCGCTCCCTGGTGGAAGCCTGACCGTGCCGGTTGGAGGGCATGTGTTGTTTGCAGTAACAGAGGCTGAAGCCTCTTCTCATCCACAGGTCAGGTACAGTGTGGACAAGTGCACTGTAGACTTC
>NW_010421906.1:10567-18781 GCF_000710305.1 Buceros rhinoceros silvestris | reverse complement strand
CTGCTCCACCAGTGCACCTCAAAGCAGACATGGAAGGACCACTATCTAATAGGGGTGAGAAGGTAATTGTAGTCCCTGTTTCAGGCTTTGGGGCCAAACCTCAACTGTAGCAAAGATTTTTGTGTACCATCATTGCCACTGCTGTCTCTTGTCAGCATCACTGCTTCTCCATGACCTCTGGCAGCTGCTGCCCACTCGTGTGTCTTTGCTTAATTTTGGTGGCCCTAGATTGCTGTGGTGTTAGTCAAAATGGCATCACTTTGTTCTTCGCTAAATACCCCTCGTGGCTGTGACGTGCTGAGATGCTGTGCCTGCGTTCCCTGAAGGCTTTTGACATCCTCCTGCCTGAACTCCTCTCTCTGGTTTCTCCCCTTCCCGCGTGCTACGAGCTCCGTCCCGCCCCGCTCCTCAGCCATCCACACACGCTGCCGGTGCCAACAGCAACCAGCTGCTAACAGCGGAGCAGGGGGGACCTTTAGCATGTGCGAGCTTTCCAGTTTTCCATGAGTTAATACCAAGGATTCGTTTCCTGGGGATTCCAGCATTGCTTAAAAAAATAACCACTGGCTGTTACAATATCTGAAGCAGGGCTGTTATTTCACAATGTCTGGCCACGAGATGATGTTTCATATCGATATTTTTCTGCTCAGCCCTTACAGTATCCGTCTGTTCTAACACACGGTTTATTTGGGGGTAAGACTTCTGAAACATGCTTAAGCTCACAAGATTTTATTTAGGATCCCAGTTTAAGTGACTTTATTTTGAGGAAACACTGAGCCTTTGGCAACTCTTACTGCTTTTAGCTTTTGTTGTCACTGTTAGGAGTTCTCAGCATCTCTCTTCTCCAATCTCTCTCTACTCAGTGCAGCAACGGTAGCTCGCTGATCTCTGTTTCCATAAGCACAAGCAGGGGCACAGCAAAGTTACTTTTTCAGGCTAAATGCTGCCGTTTTGTCACGATACCACACCATAAGCTGGAGAGTTTTCAGAAAATGTTATACACCCCCGGTGCTGTCATTCAGGGAAACTTTGCTGCCATAAGTAGTTCCTGTGATTTAAAGGAAATTGCTTGCTCATAGCTGCTGCAGAACTGGGTTCTTGGGACATGGAGCTGCCCCAACCAGCTCCTTTTCTGAACAACCACTCACATGTGGATTTCCTGAAACCTTAAGCAGCCTCTTTTTCCACATCCAAAATTTTTTTAAAAGCAGTGATAGCCGAGATCTCGGGAAAACACGTGAACACTCAGGCTCCGTTTCCCTTTGCACATGGGGCACACAGCCCTGCTCCTCTCGGGGTGCAGCGGCTGTGGGAGAACTGGCTTGTGACCAGCTCAGCGGCTGCTCCCCCTGACTGATGGCAAGGACAGACGCTGTGTTTGCAGAGCAGCGAGGTACAGCGGTTCGAGGGAAGCCTGTGCTGATTAGCAAGTGAGATGGATAGAGTGAGGACCTCTGGCAACGGTCTATGTCTTTCTTAGTAGCTGCCACATGAGAACAGACAAATGAAATACTGGTTTCAGCGTGTTGCCCAGTACGATGTGTGGTGCCTGGAGGTGCACGTTTCTGTTGCGAGGACTGCCTGCCTCCGACCGCGGCTAACGCTCGGCTCCCGTTTCTCCCGCCAGGTCATCCTCTTTCAGTACTGACTGCGCGAACTCTTCCTCACCTGCCCATGGCGCTACCAGCTCCACTGCCCCTCAGCCGCTGAAACACAGCGCCCAGCCCACGGCAATGGTTACCAGTCACGCAGGAGAAACTCAGATCCAGTTATTTCCATTGAGCAGCTCCTAACATCCACTATTCTTTCTCCAGCGACACTCTGTGTGTGTGTGTGTTGAGTGCAGAGTTACTTTTTCACTTGTTTCTTGTGGACTTGTAGAATGACCGTGAGTCTCTCCAAGGCAATGCCAGACACAGTCAAAATTAGTGACTCTGCTGTGCTTGCAAATCTTGCTCCCAAACCGATGGGAATACAAACAAACCAGACCATGCTGAGTCTCAGGGGGGGTCGATGATCACTTCTGAACATAGAGGAAGAAGGAATTTACGCAGTTTGGCCTGATTCTCTTTTTGCACCAGTGAAGCACTGTCGGTTCCTGGACATCCCTCCGTGTTTCCACTTGCATGTGTGAAATCTGAAATGGGCTTTTTGGCTCAGCAACTCGATTTGTACACAGACCTTCCTGAGCCAAATCCATGGGTAGCTGAGACTCCACTAAGTGGAAAACATGATGCCAGCTGGAAATAGGCAGTTTTTCTTCCTCCTCAAAGTGCTTTAGAATCACATGTCCTTTGATCACTCTAAGGTAAGTAAATCTTAGTGTTTTTCCCCCCCGTTTTATAGGAGGGGAAACTGAGATGTCCTAAGCTGAGAGGAACTGTGGGGATTGGTGGTAGAGCCAGGTTTAGCACCCTGAAGTTTTTGATTGCTGACTTGTTCTTAGAACACTGAATATCTCTCTTCTCTCACATCCCTGTGCCAAATCTTCCTTTTTTTCCCCCTATTTTTTACTGTTGTTCTTTATTAACAAGCTACACTATTTCCTCGGAGTCATAATGGATCACAAATGGGTGATTTTGGAACATACCTATACAAAACTCTCAGATACTCTGTACCCTGGGACTGGGAAATCCTCAATGGAAGCTGGCCATAAAGGTGTAGAAATGTTCTGCCCTGGTGTCGACCCAAGTTCAGTCAGTGGAAACAGTTGGGTAGAAACCAGAGACCAGTTAAAAAGGCAAAACCCACAGTAAGGCCAGCAGGAACAATTGCTAGCTGAGTGGGCAGCAAGGTGATGGCGTATTCCTTTATCTGGCAGCATCGCTCTGAGTCCCTCTGCCCTCCTGTTCTCCCTTGCTGGAGTACGGCTGTCGGTCCCGCCAGGCCCTCGGACGAAGGCGCAGCCCGGGAGGACTGCTGCTGGCGGGGCAGGTGCCACAGGGCTCCTGGGGACAGCAAAGGAAGAGCTCAGCAGTCTGGCCCCAAATCAGGAAAAAACCTCCAAAATGATCCTTCATTGACGGTAATAAGAACCAGTAACCAGGTAACCTGCGGCAGCCCTCCTCAGCTTGCTCCGAGCCAAGAGCAGGTCTGTGAGGAAGCCTCTCCCCTCGCAAGCACGGGTCTGTCTTGCTGCTAAGTGTCCGTGAGGCCACGATTCCAAGAATGTGAAAGCCCTCTATGAGGCACAGTTAGAGCATGGTGTGACCGAGCTGTGCCTGAGGAGCAGAGGACAGGAATCCATCCGTTACCTAACTTGTTTTTAATTCGAACTGTAATACACGTGCTTTTATCTCTGGGAGATCCTGGATCAATCTCCAGCCCTGGCTGGGTGGACAGCCAGCCGTCCCACCGGCCTGGCCAGCCCGTATGGCTCAGGCAGCAAGCCTCCTCCTGACCGCGCCCCTGAGCTCTGTGTGACACCGATGGCCGGACACGTGGCTCCGCTCATTGCTCTGACCACACGGGGAATGGCGTAAGGAGATGTGGATGTCTGCTGAGGTGGCCACCAAGATGTCTTGGTTTGAGAAGTAACTGAGGACAAGCATGTATTGATATTTGTTGGAATAAATACATATATATACCCACACATACCTCTGTGTGTGTGTGTGTATATTTAAAAAGAGAGAGCAAGAGCGAGAGCGTGATGGTGATACCTCAGACAGTTAGGCCAGGGTTGTGTCTGATTGCAGCCAGCAGCTCTGTCCTCAATCGAAGACAACATTTGAAAAGAGAGAGGAAATTAGGTTCACAAAGTGTTATCGCCCCCTCCTGATGTGTGAGTAACCATTTCTGGTGTGTAGCCAGTGACGAGGTGCTCCCACACGCCTGACCTGACTGAAACCACCACTGCAGAGGTGTCCCCTCGGGGAGGGGACAGTCACCAGTTGCACCCGTTGCAGTGGCTTTTGTCCCTGTCTGTAGCAGTGAGCGAGGACAGGCGTTCACTTTGTTGGCGGTTGGAGGAGCGTTTGTAATCGCGAGGTAGAGGTGGGCCGCTGTGTCCGCATGCAGCGTGGTGGCGGTGGTCGGCAAGGTCACCGGGGCCGAGCTTTCTTCTCCACTTGTGTTCGCGCATTCTAATGATCGTTGTGGAATTAGTGCCATAAACGAATGGGTAGTTATTTCATTTAAGACTGAAGGAGAGACTTCAGGCTGTAACTTGACCTGACATCCCACAGTACTTGAGATGTCCACAACTGTTTTGTTGAGGGAGAAAATGGTTTGATGCGTTTCTCTCCTGTCTCAGCGGTGCAATGAAAGGGAAGCTATTAAATATGTATCTGCTAAACATCACTTAGTCACGGATCAAAACCCCCACTCGTGAAATGTACGGTATATGAGCGTTTCTGCAACCGACACCGCTGGCAGGACCGGGGCGCAAAGCCGAGGGTGCGTGGGTGCTTCTCCCCCATGGAAGTGGACTCGCCACTGCCCGTGGGGCGAGCCACCCCACACGGGCTGGGCTCCGGGGCACTCGCCCCCTTGAGTAGCCAGGAGCAGCTTTGCTAATTCAGAAATCAGGTTCTGTTTATATTAAACCCAAATTGTTTGCAAAAACTGGAAGCAATTCAGCTTGTGCCGTTTTAGAGCTAATTATGTGTATGGAAAATACTCAACTGTACCAAGAATGTAAGAAATCCTCTAATTTATTCAATACATTGTTTCACGACGTATTTCACACTGACTGTTGCCACTGAACCAAACCTTATCTCAGGTCATTTGCATTCATCTCCTGTCTGTAGATTAAAAAAAAAATAAAATTAAAGTCATTCTCATTTTCTTAGTTTATTCAGTAACTGCCAAATAGGTTCTGGAGCAGCAGTGCAGACTCCACGTCCTGAACCTTCCCACTCGCTACTTACAACCCCCTTTGCAGACAAAACCCAGTGCAGTGAGCCAGTGAAAGGCTTTCCACTCGAGTTTAATGAGGTAACTAAATATGGCCAGGGTCTGAAAGTGGAACGGTTTACAGTTTTACTAGCAATGACTTTTTTTTTGGCTCACGCTGGTGAACCCTGACGCCCGAGGTAGAGGTGCTTACACAACTCACTGGCTGGGACGGGGAGTGGGAACCAATCCTGCACTACGATCGGCGATACGTCTGTAGGGTGCCAACTCTAGACACACCAGTTTTATTTCATCCGCCAATCATTTTGTTGTAGCATGTTGCAATTCTGCATGTCTTGGCTACAATGGTTAAATTTTTTTTTTCTCTGAATGAGTGGACAGTCAAGACTAATATTTATTTTAAAAAAGTAAAACTAAATTGTAAGCACTTTTTTGTAAAACCAATGTCTGTTTTGTTACATACTTTTAATGTTGTGCTTTGTAAATGTCTTATTTGTGTAATAAATAAAGTTAATGCAAGTAGAAGTGCTGGCACTTACATCCAGAAAATGATGTAATTCCATTTTATTTTATTTTTAAATACTTTCTGGCTTACTAATCAAGCAGCAACCCACCCAGTTTTCCTCTTTTATTATTTTGTTAAACTCTGGCTTCAGGAGAGTTCAACAAACGTTCGTAGTAAATGGATATAATTTCCTAGTTAGCAAACCAGTCATTAAAGAATACCTCTGGTGTACATTATTACAATGATCAATCAATATCAAAGTACTGAGCAAAAAGAGAGGAAAGGAATTCACCAGGACAGCTAACTAAAATCTGGGAAAATAATGTTGATTAAGATGGATTTGAATGACTTCAACACCGAACCTGAGGCACTCTTTTTAACAAATTGTTTTCAGGCTTAATAACGTTCCTCTCTGCTACACCACACACCTCTCAGGAATATTATTGTGAGCACAGTCTGCCTTTTTTTTCCATGGCTTTTTCTCAGCATGACTGATTAAATGATTATTTCCATTTTTGTTTGTGCTGACAAGGATGACAAAAAGATTATATTCCTGTAGAGGGAAAGGGCGAGACAAATCCACGAGGACGAGTGGGGTTTATTGTGAATCAGATTACCTGCTCCGGAATATTATTGTCTAGCAAAAACTGTTCTCATGGTTTCGGCTGATGATCAGTTGCTTCATCCAAAGCTTTCCGGCAGGTCCGAAAGATCCATTCATGCTCATCATCATCTGAAGGGGAGATAGAGAGAACACCAAATATCACCATGTCAGAGCTGCTCTCTGCATTCTTAGGGTCCAGCTCAAACAAGCAAATTTTCCTTGGGGAAACAAACCCATTTTTTTAGCCATTGGCACCTCTTAGAACATGTATTTTCTTTTGTTTCTTTAAAAGATCGTGTGTGTTGTGCTGGAATTTGTCAAGGCAGGAGGTATTGGATCTGTGGCGATGACTGATCGTCTGGCTGTTTGTTTGGTAAGATTAGCTTGGGCTAACGATGAGGTTTACACGTGCGGTTCTATTTTTCGACTTCTTGGCAGGAGTTGTGCAGAGATATGTTGAAACCATCAGAAATGAAGACACACATTTTTTAAACGCTCTGTGTTGCTTGTCGGTTTATGAAAAGTGAAGGTAGAGAAAAATCTATAGTCAAAACCTACATTCTCGTCTTCCAGCTTTTCCCTCAGTGCTGGTTTTGAAATGTATGTTGTGTCATTATTGCCAGAGGGGCTGAGAGGGGTATTTTAGCAAACCTTCTGCGTCCCTTGTTAGTATTCCTGATGGTCATATTTAGTCTCAGAGCATAACGACAGTGTGGAAAGAAAAAAAAACAAAGACAATGTAGGAAAAAACAACCGTCCAGCAAAGCTTGACTAGAAATTTTGTGTATGATTACAAAAAAATAACTTGGCAAATGTTACGTTGTGGCTTCTTAATTCCAGGGATTTAAACAGTCTGGTCTCCAAAACCAGTTCTGCAGCCTTTTCTGTAGTGTTTGTGCAGGGGAAAAGAGATCTGTGTAGTAGACCAGGAAAAACAAACTTCAAAAAGCCTTGAAAAATCAAAGTGTTACTTAAAACAATACCTGTATTTATTTTTACATAAACGAAATGTATTAGAGCTGCTTCTTGTGTTTACCACTGTCTTCACAAATTCCTATCAGCTGCTTGTGATGTGTGTTTCTAACCTGCCTCCATCCACATCTGAAGGGGTTTGTAGCAGCTCTTATCACCTGACTGAGGAGGATGGAGCCGGGGGGTGGTAACCCTGGTCCTGCGCCCACAGCATGCAGTCCGTTACCTACACAGCTCCCTGCAGGCTGAGCACCCTGCTCAGGGGCATCAGCACAGATCCAGAAAGGGGCATGCTGCTTGTAAGGAGTCAAATTTTCATGCAGATCTTTTGGACTGTGGAGTTGTACCTTGAAGTTAAAGCCACGTAGTAGTATTTGAAATGCAGAAGGTAGGAAGGTCCTGGGGGTGAAGTTGTGCTGATCTAAGCAGTGGAAGTTCTCAGAGGGGTATGTGATAAATTAGGTTGGATGCACAAGTCTCCCAGCTTGGGGGCTGGTCTTACTGATTGCAGTGGGTTTTGAATCGAGTCTGCTTTGTCTTTCCTTTTTTTCCTCCCTTTGTTTTTTCATGCTCCCCTCCCCTTTTCCTCATCCCTGGCAGAGTTGAGCGCACGCCTTTGGTGCTGCTCACGCGCAGCTCTGCTGGCATCCTGGCAAATGCGGGCTGAAGGAGAGGATTGCCAAGGCACTTGTCCCTTGGCTGAAGGGCAGCGCTCATCTGCCACCCTTGACAGCCGGCAGTCAGAAAGGCCAGTGGCTCACAGGAGCTTTTCCCTAAGAACCCACCCTCCAGTTTGCTCTTTGCATACAGTCACTGGTTTCAGACAAAGCGCTTGCTTGTGCCTGCTGACCCTCTTCTCCTTCCCCACTCGAGGGGGCTGGCTTGCAGAAGGTTGGGTTTGGTGGGGAGCGCCCACCGTTGAGCAGCACCCCAGTGACCGTGGGTGGGTTGGGGAACACGATTGTGCTGCCATTGTTGCAGCAGCTCAGCCTGTGGCTTGCTGTATTGACTGGAAAAGGGTTATGGTTTGGGTAGGAGAGCTGAGGTCAGCTCTGCCTGTGTTTCACTGCTATGATCTCTTTTTTATTCCCTCTGCCTGTGAAACAATAGGTCCATAACAAAACACCCCATTAATGGCTCATTTCTTATTCGGGTATCAAGTAGGAGAAATATAACGCTGGAAAATATGCTAAAAGGGAAATTAAAAAGATGAGCGCTGCATCTTGCTTAAAGACCACACGATCCTTACAGAGGCAGAGATGCCACCGAGGGCTGCAGC
>NW_010421906.1:9573-10453 GCF_000710305.1 Buceros rhinoceros silvestris | reverse complement strand
GAATGCAAATGCAGTTCTTAAGCTTTCTTAAAAACAACATCAAAGCCATAATCAATGTGCTGGCTTTTGTTCTAGGCACTAGGTGTTCCAGCACAGTAACGGCGCGAGCGTGTGAGCCTCGGCTATAACAGCTATTGTCCAGCTCTGTGATTTTAGCTGGAATTGCCTTAACTAGGAAAAAAAATAGTTTATCTGAGCTTGTAATAATTGCACCAAAATGAAACTTTGCCTGTTTCTGCCTTGGTGAAGGAATAAACACCACTTCCACATGCTGTACCCATCAGCACTGTGTAGCTCCTATTTGGGTACAGCTATACGTGGCTCACCACAGCACTAGAAATAATCAGCCTGCCTCACAGCGAGGAATCCACAGCGCTCACTTCGCTGAGCATCGCAGGCAGACGCGCTGCGAAGGGCAGATGCCGACCTGGCTTCACATAACAGGTTTCCAACACATCCTTGGTTTGCCCGGATTGTTTCCTTCTGCACACTGGGTTTTCCTGGCCTCCTAGCAAAGCACAAGCCAGGTTGCTCTAAGGATTTTAGCCTCCCTGGACCCATCCCAAAACATCTCGGTTGAGGCAGTGACCTGATCCCATGCAAATTAAATATGTGTTCATAAGCACTTAACTTGCTTATAGTGTAATCAGCTGTAAAAAATGAATGAGCAATATGAATTTCAACTTTATGTAAGAAAAATAGATGTAATGAGTCAGTATTCCAAAAAATAACCTAAAGCAAATCCCCAGGGCTGCCAGCGTACCACGCTACTGGTTCTTGGTCCAGGTAAGGGGAAGTGAAAGACTTGATCCAGCATAGCGAGGGGAACCACAAGCCCAAAGATGGGAATAGCTCCAGGGCAGCTATGTGAGAAGAGGCA
>NW_010421906.1:0-9479 GCF_000710305.1 Buceros rhinoceros silvestris | reverse complement strand
GAAAGAGTAGAATGTAAAGAGTTAAGCTATGGTAAAACATACTTTTGCTACACTAAAGAAGACTGGTTGATAATTACTGTAGTTTTAGGGCTATTTGAATCAGTGCAGCTGCAACCTCTTCAGTAGTAACCCCTGAAACAAGACAAACTGGGTTTATTGTACTGAACAAGTCTTAAAGCTCCTCCCTGATTGTTAGTAATTGGCAGCAATGGACTTAACAGCCTCTTGACTACCCTTTTTACACTCTACCTGACTGTGCAGCTAACAATTTAAATCACAGATGCCGATCCTTCTTTGTGGCAGCTGCTTGTTAACTACACGTTCCTCTTTTTCTGTCACTGGCTGCTTCCATAACCCTGCAACACCAGGGTTAGATTGGAGAATCACATTTCATCAATATTTAAAATGGAATTAAACCTTGAAGTTTGATTAATGCTACTGGATAGTGAGTTGTAATTACTATTTTGCAAATTGCAATTGTTTGAATATGTTAATATGATTGTCTAAGCACGTCTTCACCTTCAGAAGTAATTTTCCCTTTAAAAAAGATTTGAAAAAAATACAAACTCTTTAATCAGTGGTAAATTATCACCCTGGGCACAATTAGGTAGTACGGGGTTCTTCACGTTGTGCACTGAATTTTGTGTCAGCATATTTATCTGTAAAAGTTTATCCATTTTTTTTAGATTTTCCTCAGTAGAATAAACATTCGTGGAACTGACTTTGCTGAAACAGGACTGACCATGTTGATATTCGAAGGTATAGAAAAAAAGCTTTGTCTGAAAATTCTGTTTTGCAGTCTGGTGTACCCCTGTTTGGTTAGGAAATGTTAACAAATTATTTCTTCCAAAGTTAGTGAAATATAATGGTTATTATAACGACCTATCATTGAAATCTAGAAATGGAGTGAGAGCGCAAGAGCTTTTAATGGATGAGCTGTTAGAAGATATGTAAGTATTGATGGATTCTTTTGAATTATTTTCTTGTGTCTCAATCAAGAAGATCACTTTTCTAGTGCCCACAAAATACGTTTTTAATATTGTGGGTCAGATCCTGAGCCAGCCCAAACTGGGATAGCTTCTCCTTTATTTCTGTAAGTAATTCAGGCTGTTTTCATTAAGCAGGCAGAGGCGTTCAGAGCCAGCCCTGGTAGCCACCTGCACGGCTGATCCCCAGAAACAGCATCTGCCCACAGCAGATGATTACCCAGGGGTGCGAGTCCCACTGCTCCGCCGTTGGACACAGGCTCCCCAGCCAGCAGGGCAGTTTGGGCAGAGCCTTTTCAGGCAAAAAAGACCGAGCTAAATCTGTTGGTAGTACTGTGTCCCTGTAAGTAGCCCATTTCAAAATTAGTTCCTCTCAACAAATATTGCTTTGCAAGTTTCTTCCTTGTCTGGAGTGGCTTTAGGGGAAGCTCTGAACACCAGTGAAGTCCGAACCGGTGTCTGTCAAACATGCAGGTGTATTCCATGGTGAGCTCCAACTGCACCCACTTAAATCAGTGGATTTCTGCTCAGCATCTCTGCAAAATGAAACCGCTTGTCTGATCTTCAATGTTCAGTCTAAAAGTAGTGGCAGAAGAGACTTCCCCAACTACACACTCCAGATTTATCTCTCAGCTGGGATTAGAAACAGCTGAAAAGTCAGGGTGGGCTTGCTTCAGGGTGCTTCCAAGGGAGGACTTGAAAACACACTGTAATTTAGGTGCATTTAATCTTCCTATATTAAATGCATATTGCAAAGTTTAGAATTATTTGCTTGTAGTTATTGTATTTCTCTGGTGCTTATGGAAAGCTCAGCTGTGAGTGACTTCTCAAGGCTCTGCATGCTTAGGTGTCCACCACGGTGCAGAGCGGAGCCTGTCAGCAGACAGCACTATTGTCGTGCAGGCTTCTGGACTTGCCCTCTTACCTAAACCACCTAGAGGTCTGCAGGAGGATGTACTGCATTGAAATTACAACAGGTAGGGGACAAAACCCTGCACTGCTCACCTCAAAAACCTATCTGACTCTGTTAGGTCGGCATACTGCACGTAGCTGTATGTGTTCCTGGTGTCTTCAAGGTGTTATCTACACCAGAGGCCTGATGCGCTTCAGAATTCATATCCTTGGCTCCTTTCTCTGCCCAAAGGCAAGTTGGGACCAGAAGAGACTGGGCATCATCCCTCCATTCGCTCTCGCTTCTGGTAAAGGCCAGCTGAGCAGGGAGGGGAGTAGCTGTGCCCAGTATGTGCCTGCCTCAGGAGAGTCGAGGGTCACAGCGCAGCACCCCCTGAGCGCGCAGCCGTGCTCTTCCCTTGGCTATGGGGTGTGAGCGGGCGTGTTTACAGTAGACCATCCTTGAACAAGAGCTGAGTTTCCTCTCTGTTTGCAGAGGGCCAAGCCCAGACAGACCATTGTAAACAACATCACTTCATTCTTTCGCAGGCCTGACTCCTCCCATCACCCGCAGCGCAGTTTATCGTGTTCTTCCACTGCACAATTACAATCACATGCGATAGCATCTCAGCCATGGATTCTGCCTGGCACGCCCCTTCCATTTCCACTGCCCGCTCCGGGTCCCCAGCACCTCTTCCCTTACTGCACCTGACCCCACCAACATCAAGGCTGGCAAGAAAGTGGAAAATATGTTTTCAATTAACCTTTGCTTCCACCCACAAATTCTCACCCTTCCATTTACTTTGAATTACTGTAATTCCAAAATGGCCCCCAAATGAACTTTCCATCTCTTGTAAAACTTGTTTTCACATGAACCCTATAGTAGAATGTAAGTGCCTATAAGACTTGTGTATAAGCTATTTAACGGCTTCACCATAGGATGGCTAGCTCACAAACAAAGCTGTTATTCTTGGCATGCCACTGTTTGGAACTGAAACATCGACGGTTCAAAACGATAAGTATTTTAAGATCAGGAAACCACAAGGAACAATATATCTGCAAAAGCTATAGCTACTGAAACGACTGTAGTGACTGACATCATGATGCATATATTATTATCATCATTGCTAGCTGTCATCTCAACTATCAATCACACTGTTCATAGTCTATTTTACTGAATGGAGGTATTTTATATTAAAACATGTAAGCCAAATTTATTCTTAAAATATTTTCTTGGTTACATGGATGAGAAGTCTCCAACTCTGTCTGTCACATGAGCAGACTTTGACATTGAGAAAGACATAATGAGCATGTGTTTGGCAACAGCACTCAAAATGTGCCTGATCTTAACACATTTCTGCATAAAAAGACGTGAAAAGAGCAGATGATGATGGGTAGGAGAAGTGGTCCAACATTTTAAAAAGTGTTTAGGGTAGAGTAAGAATAGACATGAAGCTACTTCTCATAGGAGTCTGGGTTCTTCCCTTTAAATGAAGCAGACTTCATTTCCTCTTGCCATCTTCAGCATTCATTCATTCATTCATTCATTCATTCGTTCATTCGTTTGTTCATTCATTCATTCATTCATTCGCCTTGCCCGCTTGGCAGCTCCCAGTTTGACACTTGCTAATGTCCTGTCTCTCCCCCTTCTAAGATGTGGCTCCTCAGCTCGTGTATGTGTTAAGCATTGGAGATGACTTGGGTCCAAAGCTCTCTCTTTTGTCCTCCAAAGCAAGACAAAAGCTATCTAACAAAAAATAGCAAGAGAGAGATGAGCAACACTTGGAGATCCAGATGGCAGAACTGTGATACCATTTCTAACCACCCCCTTCACGTAATGTCCTTCAAATCTTCTGCCCACCATGGAAGCAGTGAGTCTGGAGAGCAAGCGTCAGCAAACTGGCAGTGTATGAACGTGAGCAAAGCCCTATGTCCTGGGACCAGACACAAGAGAAAAAAATATATGGGTGATAGAGGAGACAAGACCAAAAGGTGAGTTTGTATAGACTTGTCTAGAGCCTTGTGGGTGAAGAAAAGGAGCCGAGTGCCATGGCAGAGAGAGAAAACATTTTTGGCAGTGGTATTGTGGAGGAATGGGAAGCAAAGGAAGAGGAGTTAGCAGTGAAAAGGACAAGCACTGCAGCTGTTGCAAGAAAAGCCAAGGGCTACTCACACTCCTACACTCTACTAAAGGGAGAGTAGTATTGGCTCTGTTCTACAAAACCCTGTTTTCAGAAATAAGTTTGTTAGCCAAAGTAAAGAGAAAAAGATCAATGGATTGCAATAAACGGCATTTAACATAAAAATGAGTAAAATTTACAATTCAGTTAACTTGTTAAATGTTAAAAAATCAGCAAACAATAGACACAATTTGTTTTGTTCAGAGCCCAGAGGTAGAGACCAAATCCTCTAATTTCTGCAAAAGCTGGGGTTTTTTTCCAAACAGGTCTGGATCCTATTCGTTGTAGAATATACTGATTACCAACTATTTTTAAGAGCTTTACACAAACATTATTTCTTTTGTTGTGTGAAATGCAGAATCAGCCATCTGGCAAATGCCCCAGAGCTAAAATCTTTTACATGACATATAATTCAAAATGATTAAATATACAACAGAAAATAGCTATAGCATTGCACTTAAAATAGCATGAACTTTTACTGCCGATCAAAACTGATTTCTTTAGCTTAACAAGTATCCAAAGAACAATTATTTGAAGAGCTTTTAAGAGTTTCAATATGTAGGAACTAAACCTCATCTAAATTCAGTATCCTAAGTCAAATAAGAAAGAAACAAATGTACAAAAGATTAAATGGTCCTGCGTTGTAAGTAGACATTTAAATCTATGGGAAGCTAAATTCATTCGAACAAAAATACTGTGTTCCCCCTGTCTGTGGATTGCTGGGGCTTTCCTCTCCATTGCTAAGGGCATCTGCCAAAACAACTCTGACATTCTTAGGCAATGACTAGGGACTAGCCTGGAACCAGGCTGTTCATCCACTCCCTCCATCAGCAGAACAGGCAATTTCAAAGGGAATGAAGCTCTGCGCACGATCTCGAAGTGCAGTCAATCTTTTTTCCCTGCACCACAGTCGACTTTAAGTTAAACTTGCTGTCTTTTTTCCAGAAATATTCCAGGCCTGAAAAATTGCCAGGTCCTCATCCCACACCCAGTTCTCCAATAGTCTGTGAGAAAGAGCACGCAAACATCTGCATGTATTTGGGGTGCATGAGGGTAGGTACAGAAATATTACCCTGCGTAATTATTGAGTGGTTATGGCTCTGTTTCTCAACTCCATTTTTCAGACAAGTCAAAGTCTACATTCCCCAAAAAGCACTTAGTGCAAGTTAGAGCTGAGCTGTGAGATGAAAAAGTCTAAATGTAGGTTTACCTCATGGATTTGCATACTTGGATAAACCTGCAGAGGACCAATACATCACTGCTGACTTTCCAAAACATTTTGCTTCCAAATTCTTTCAGACCAAGCACGAGAACCTTCACCCCAAGGTAACAATGTGAGGAAACTGTACGTCTGTGATTACCAAAGCTTAGAGTTAAAACGGCTTTGCACCCGTGCCTGTGGAGCTGGGTCAGCCGCACAACCACGGAACCGCAGATGGTCTAACCCCACGGTTTTCTGAACGCATCTTGACCTTTTCAGCTCATAATGATTCCTGAAGCCTACAAGACTTGCAGGCTTGTAGAAATCCTAAGCTGACTGCTGGCTGGTTTGGGATTGCAGCAACACCAAACCTCTCCTCTTAACAAGACACTCGTCCTGATTTTCTGGGGCTAATGCTGCCCTTAATGACACGTATGTTAACTCAGGCAGCTTTTAGTGTAAGGGCAGGCTTTGTGCCTTCCTGCTCGCGGCGTTACATGAGCAGATGCATATATGTGAGGTAATAGTGACTGCAGTGCAGAAAGCTGCCCTGTGCACCACACACATACTAATTACACCCGAAGATGGAATATGGAAGTAGTAGCAAAAATACTCTCCAGTGCAAAGAGCAAAAGCATGTTTTATATTACTTAATCCATCCGTAGGGGCACCGCAGGAGAAACAGGGCAATTTTCATCAGAAGTATCTTTGCTTTTCATCAGAGGTGACCCAGGCAATCTCCTATAATCTCTCCATCTCAGCATAACAAAATTTCTAATTTTAACAGCATTTTCTCTTTGAAAACTATGGGCTTCTCCGACATTTGGGGCTCCTACAACCTGAATGTGACAACTCTTCTTGTACCTCCCTGCTTTGCATTTAAACATAACATCATATATTTTCACTGAAATATTCACTTTTCACTGAAAAATTGGGAAATCTTCCCATCTTTCTATTGACTAAGCTCTCTTACAAAGGTGCCAGGAGTCCTATTTCTGGAAAAAAAATATAAAAAGAAGAAAAAAAGTAATCCTCCTAGTGAAACAGGAGTCTAGTCCCAGTATCTATTCAAAATAAACAACGTCTCTTCTTACAAATGAGCCTTCCCATTCTTATTTATGTGTCCAATTTTGCTTACTTTGCAATACTAGAAAAAAAGAAAAGATTGAAGAACACATGGAGAGTCAAGAGAAATTTGAGCATCCCCAAGGAAACAGAGGTTTAGGGACGGAGCAATAACTGCGAGTTTGTAATGAGAATTTGGAAAACTTTGCTAGATAAAAACGTGTAACAAAACTCTCGCTGTCATCTCATTCCCTCGGCCTGATTATGTTTTCACGATGGGCCTTTGCACTGCTTTAGCAGGAGGAGCTCTTTCAGTAAATGAGTATCAGACCTCCACGCTAGCAAGAGGCCCGGCTTGCCAAAGGGCAGAGGACTCCACGGTACTCCACAGCCACGCGGCTCGGCAGAGGAGCGGTGGACGCAAACTCAGTGGTCTCAAACGGCGCCTGTTTTCTCCTGCCCTGGACTGGTGGCTGGGTGCTGCCCACCTGGAGGCCAGCCGGTGCCAAGGCTGTGCGCTCCCCTGCCTCTTTCACAAACAGCCCAGGAACAACCAGGAATTGCTTCATAATAGGCGCAGGGTGAAAGGTGAGACCCGGAGTATTCCGCCAGCCTGCTGCCAGACCTGAGGAAGACGGTGTCGTTTTGGTAAACCTGTCAAGCTGTTGTAAGAACTTCCTGAATGCTTCCTACCATCTGCTTTTGATGCTTTCAAGACTTGGCTGGAAGCCTGGAGGTTTTCCTGCTCCTTCCTGCCCAACCTATAATGGAGTAATTCTGGATCTGTTCCCTGTCATCCCAGCCTCTTCCTCAGTTTCTTCTGCTTACAGCTGGGGGTTTTGAATTGGTTTTTTTTTTTTTTTCTTTACTGCGGTGGCCTTGTGCCCTGAATCATCTCTCCTGGGGCGGTGAGAGCTCCTCTGATGTTGAACAAGTGCCGGGTTTTTCAATTGTGTTCATGTTCTTGAGAGGAAGGGTCTGGCTACATGACACATTCCTTCTTCACACTCCCATCAACAAGTTTAACTTCGTGTGCTCAATGGAACGGCCACGCCAAGCACATCTCCAGCAACTCCATCAGACTGCACACTGTGCCGCTCTGCTGCGCGAATATTGATTGATATAATTTGTAGGGTTTGAGATAAATGTTGTAAAGGACAATGAGTTCAAAGAACAGATTAAAAAACAATAAATTGAATTCCAAGGCGTTCCCTCCTGAACTAATCTGTGTAGGTTCCTGTGTTTTTGGAAAGCATGTTGCTTATCTTCCTCATCAGTAGGCCCACTGCATTCCAGCATTTTGGATCAATGCCATTTGTAATAATCTAGACCAGTTTTTATTCAACGTTTATAAAACAGGCCATGTATCATAGGGTATATTTTATAGCAGATGGTATCTCCGATTCATTTAACCCCCCTTCACTTCCCTCCTCCAGTATCGCAGTGCATACTTAGAAAAGCTCTTGAAAGTAGAGCCGAGCAGATTTTTTTTTTTCAACAAATAGTAAATTTGCTGAAAGATGGAGTTTCCAAGCAACAAAACTGTTAAACTGTGGCACACTGAAAATGAAATGTTCTGTCCCGTAGAAAAAACAGGTCTTGCAATTTGGTCATTTGGGGGGAAAAAAAAAAAGGGGTGGATGGTTGCTTTTGGAAACCATTTTAATCAAAAAAAAATCTGCACTAAAAGGTGCTAAATACAAGGTTAAATAGTCAGAATACAAAGCATTTGTTTCAGGTCCGATTTCATTTTTGGAGCTATCCCAGTGTCAGCTGTTTGGGCATCTTCTGTGTGATTTTAATTTGAAAAGTTTCTCTTTTGGCTTGATGAGAACTAATCTTCCCCAAGGCTTATTCATCTGGAGACATAACCACAAGACCCAGCATTTGCCAGACTCCACTCAAAACACAGCTCTCCAAGGTGACAAGAAAGTTTCCTGGCCAGCAAGGCATTTACTCACAGCCCTAAGAACCGCTCCAGTAAATGGGCTGTTCTACCACGCGGAGACAAGCACCCGCTTAAGCACTTGGCTGGGCAACACCACGGGATTATTAGTTTATTAGGATTAAGGATGTGCACCTCACAACCACTCCCTTGCTTGAGATCATAATGGAAGAGATTGAAGATTTTCCTGAGATTAACACACGTAATAAAAAATATTTATTTGTATCTGCTTGGGAATACTTCATTGCAATTTTGCAAAATATGATTTATCAACTCTGGGGATACATAAATCACAGCCAAAAATAAATAAGTAAAAAATATTTTAGCTGAGTGATCACAGAACCAAATCATGGACTTTCAATGCTTTAGCTTTAATCACGCATCCTAGAAGATATGAAAATAAACTCATCTTAGTTTACCTTGCAGAAGGAGTTAATCATACCTGCATTCCTCAGAAACCTGAATTTGTAGTCAACAATAACTCTGGTTTCAGGATTATAGAATCCATCACCACAGTCGTAACATCCTTCTGGGATTTTTCTGGGAGGATCCAGATTTGTAAGCTGAGAAATGCCTGAAGAAAAAAAAAACAAAGGGTTTGCTTTATTTTGCCTTTATAGAATTCCTTTGCACTTGTACCTTTCATCAAGATAACTAACAAACATTACAACTCCATGGCATTTGCCATAATAACAATGCAGTTACCTTATAATAGATTTTATAAAACCTTTTGCCAATGTCACAGTTGGAGAAAACGAAAATAGCAAATCCCTGCACAAGAAGTGTGTGGTAAAGATACCACTTTGATTTCCTCATAAGCCCTGCGACTCAGCCCACTAAGCTAACCTTACAAATTGACCCCAGATTCCAAAATGGGGCTGTGAGAGTCTTGCTGGTCTCACAGAACAATGGCGTGTCATCACAAAAATATTCTCTGTGTAAAGAATATATTATGTATTAAGTTATGTATTTTATTCACTTATTCCTTATAAATCTTTTTATCTTTTGACCACAGGTAAATACTAATATTAAAACCACCTTTAGTTTATTTTGCTTATTTTGGTATCTACTAAAAAGTTACATGGGACAGATGCATTCGAACTGTAGTTGATGTTTGGGATGTAAATTCACTGCATTTCCTCAACTTTTCTGCATTAAAAGTGCGCTGCTAAGGCAGCGCGGGGGAAGCATATCCTGGGTTAACTGAGATG
>NW_010421905.1:11166-12051 GCF_000710305.1 Buceros rhinoceros silvestris | reverse complement strand
AACTGAGCACCCGATCAGGCACCAAACTGGACACTGAACCGGACACTGAACCACACACCAAACCGAGCTCTGCGCCGAGCACTGAACCAGGTACTGGACTGGGCAAAAACCCCGAGCAACAGACCGAGCACCAAAACAGGTGCAGAACCGGGCTGGGCACCACCCCAGGCACAGAACCAGGCACGGGACTGGACAACGAACCGGGCACTGAACCAGGCACTGAACTGGGCACTGGACTGTGCAAAGAAAGGGGCACCGGAGCAGGCACAGAACCAGGGACCAAACTGGGTACCAGACTAGGCCAACAACTGGGCACCGAACAAAACACTGGGCTGGGCACTGTGCCAGGCACCAAACTGGGCACCATGCTGGCCGCTGAACTGGTTACCAGCCTGAGCAAACAACCGAGCACTGGAGCAGGCATGGAGCGAGGTGCGGAACTGGGCACTGTGCTGGCACTGCTGCAGTGGGCACTGAACCGGGTACCGAACCAGGCAAAGAGCTGGGCACCAGACTGGGCAGCACCAGACTGGGCACTGCAATGGACACCAAACTGGGAATCAAATTGGACAACAAACCAGGCAAAGAACCAGACGCTGCGGCAGGCAGCGCTGGGCTGGACGCTGAACCAGGCACCACTGAACAGGGCACCAGGCTGGGCTGCATCATGCCAGGCACCAAACCAAGCACCACATCAGGCAGAAGTGTGCTGGCTCTGAGCCGAGCAGCACCGAACCAGGCACTGTGCTGGGTACCAAAACCGAACCGGGCACGGAACCAGTGCCAGGCAGCTCCACAGCACCACCGAACTGGGCAGCACTGCACTGGGCGCTGGGCTGGGCTGGGCTGGGCAGTGCCACCCCAGGCACCGCACAGAGCATCATG
>NW_010421905.1:10480-11058 GCF_000710305.1 Buceros rhinoceros silvestris | reverse complement strand
GCGGGGCGGGGCAGGGCCACCCCAGGCACCGCACAGAGCATCATGCCAGGCACCACCACGGCAGCCCCTGCACCAAGCTGCACCCCCTCTCCTGCCCCAGCACCTCACACGGTGTGACAGTGTGCCAGGTCCTCAACCCGCTGCCCTTTGCACTTGCTCCCTGTGCCAGCAGACCTCTGGGAGGGCTCACGGGTGCCCCCAGGATGGTGTCCCCTCTGGCCGCACCCAGAGCCTCTTCCCAGGGCGCGGGTGGGTGACTGGGCGCAGCAGCAACTGTTCTGCTGTCCCTGGGCTGCCGGTTCGGGCGCAGCAGCAGCCCCGCACCCTACATTCCCTTGGGTCTGGGGAAGGGGACTGGCCCGCGTTGCTTCGCTTGGCTTTTTCCCGGCGCTGGGAGGGTGCCGCAGCCTCGTGCAGCTGCAGGAGGCTTTGCCGGCTGTGCGCTATTTCCGCGATCGCGCCGAGCTGTGCCCAGACACTGCCTCCATTATCCCCTGGCCGGCGAGCGGCAGCGCGACCCGGGCGTGTTTGGAGAGGCGGGCGTGCTGCTTGGGACACAAACCAGCCTCTTCCGACCC
>NW_010421905.1:9966-10168 GCF_000710305.1 Buceros rhinoceros silvestris | reverse complement strand
GCGCCTCGTGAAGGACCTGCTGGAGGAGCTGTGCTTCGACCCCACGATACGTAGAGCGCCAGCGGAGTTTCCTGCGGTGTCCCTTGTGAAGCAGCCGGGGAAGGGGGATTTTTAAGAGTCTGGTGGCACGGCACCGAGAGCTTCAGAGGAAGGTTTTAAGGAGCAGCGAGTAGCTGGAGGGAATGGGGGGGGCAGCAAGGCT
>NW_010421905.1:8666-8997 GCF_000710305.1 Buceros rhinoceros silvestris | reverse complement strand
GCGTGCCCCAAGTGGGGCCCAGGCCACTGGCTGGCCTGGGGATCGGCCTCTGGGGAAGGAAGGCTTTGCTGCAGGACAGCCCCTTGCCATCGAAACCTGCTGATCCCTCTCTGGGGGGTCACCAGCAAGGGGAGGTGAGATCTGGGATTCACCAAAGTTAGGGGGTGGGTTCCTCACTTCGCTCCCAGTTTCAGGGAGGGCAGGTGGTTACCCACCTTCCCTGACAGTCCCTCTGGGACACACCAAACTCCCCTCTGCCTCAGCCGGAGTTGAGACCATTGCCCTTTCCAAAGCGGGCAGGGGGAAGAATTCTGGGGAGGCGACACGAGGC
>NW_010421905.1:4352-8507 GCF_000710305.1 Buceros rhinoceros silvestris | reverse complement strand
GCCAGGGCTCCGTAGCCTGGAGCCGGCAGAGAGCTCAGCTACAGGGCACGGTCTACGCCACCTGTTGGGGCATCCTCCCCCCGGGTCATGTGGAGCGCCGACATCTCCCCCTCGCCTTGTGCAGGGCTGGGGGAAGAGTTGGGAGATGCTCTCTTGGGCCTGGAGGTCCTTTCACGTCCGGTGTCCCTCGGGAAGCTGAGCAGTGTGAGCACCCTCCACCAGCTCCTGTGAACGCCGAGCTCTGCTCTGGCTGCAGGGACTCTCCCAGGCACCAGGAGTCTGGGCTCCAAGGGGGACTGGAAGGAGCCATGGAGAAAGTGGGAGGAGATGGTTTTCAGCTGAGAATGGAGAAGAAAGGGAGGGAACTCAACCTGGGAGCAGCAATCGTGAGGGCTGCAGAGACTGTCCTCCCATCCTCTGGCCCTGCCGTTTGCGAAGGCACAGATGGGCCGAGGGAAATACTGGTTTTATTCGAAGGGCTGGAGTGACTCAGTGCCTCGCAAACCCTCTCCTTCGGTTCAGGGATGCTGAGGGATAACCCCACCTCTCTGAAGGCCACGAGTCCCACCAGACCCTCCAGGCACCTGCCACCCCTGCACCCCCAGCCAGGCTGCCGGTGCCTTTTCTCCTCCTTCCTGGGACAGCCCCTCCACCCTTTGCCTCCTCGCGGAGCCCCTTTCCCACATCGGGGCATTCAGGCAAGCCCCAGCTGCTGGAAACCCCTGGTCTGTGCAATTTTAAAAGAGGGAAGTGAACTGCAGTGGCAAGTAGCAGTGGGAAGGGAAGCCCAGCCCTCTTTCTGGATGAGGGTGAGACTGTTTCTCAGCTGCCGCACAGCAGCAGGACGCCCAAAGGTTTCAGTCCTGAGGCCAGGACACTGCCAGTCCCCGCGACGAGATGCAACCTCTGCCCCAGAGGGTTTGCAAAGGGAGGATAAGGAGTGGGACAGCTAAAGGAATGGCCTCTCCCTTTTATGAAGGTGGGAAGCTGAGGCCCAGGATGATTTAGGGACTCTGTCAAGCCATGTGTGACATGGGTGGTAACTGACGTCGAATGCAGATGGCCCGAATCCCAGGCTCTTTTCTGAATTGCTGCTGAATTTTCCCAGAGGCAAAAAATAGCGATTTTTGATTGCCTGTGAAGCACCCACCAAGGATGCTGAGCCCTCAGGAAGGAGAGAGCGGTTAGCGGAAAGTCTCCTGGGACACCAACCCGAGCAGGGGGAGATGGTCCAGCTGGCGGGGAACAGGAGGCAGAGCTCATGTCTTCTGCAGGACCACGCTGGAGCTGGGTATCTGGGATCCTCCAGGAACTGGAGCGAGTGTCAGCAGCCAGCTCTTCACAGAACATCTGCTGGGGCACACGGCGGTCACCTTGCAGGAGGTCATTCAAACCCAGAGCGTTGGGGCAGCTTGCACAGCCTGCCGGAGCCACACGTGGGTAGATAGGGCCAGTCTCTGTGCCCGTCCCCAGACTGGTGCAGGACTGGGCAGTGGCCAAAGCGGTGCCAAAGCACCACTGCTGGCATGAGGAGCCGGCTGCTTTGGGACCCATAACTCTGCGCTGCAGACCGGGTGTTGCTTGAAGGAACCCGGTTTCCACCCTCAGGCAGCATCTCTCCCTTCCTAGGGACCTTGCTGGTGGTCTGGGGACTGGGTGTCTCTTTTCCCGGCTGCTTGTGGGACACATGCGTGCTCAGCCCAGCTTTGCCCCCGCCCCAGCTTTACGTGCCAGGTGGTGGAAGAGCTTGGCCTTTGCTGCAGGCGGAGCGAAGCGCTTGTTGAGAACTGCCCATGTGTGAAGATAAAATGAAGGGAATGTCACGTCCTGGCGCTGCCGTCTCCAGGAGCAGCCGAGGGGGCTGGGATGTGCCGGAGGTCAGTGCTGCTGGCTGCTGAGCAGCATGAGGAGCTGGATGGGCTGAGCCCACCTCTCAGACAGCATCGCTGTGGTTCATGCAGAGCAAACTGCCTGCGCGAGGAGCAGCCGAGGGGGCTGGGATGTGCCGGAGTTCAGTGCTGCTGGCTGCTGAGCAGCATGAGGAGCTGGATGGGCTGAGCCCACCTCTCAGACAGCATCGCTGTGGTTCATGCAGAGCAAAAGGACCTTGGGGTGGCAGAGCCCCCAGCCCTCCCATCTGCCCCACTGTGGAGGGTGGTGTCTGTCCATCCCCCCATGTGGATGGGCTGAGCCCACCTCTCAGACAGCATCGCTGTGGTTCATGCAGAGCAAAAGGACCTTGGGGTGGCAGAGCCCCCAGCCCTCCCATCTGCCCCACTGTGGAGGGTGGTGTCTGTCCATCCCACCATGCCTGGACTCCAGTGGAGACCCCCCGCTGTCTGCAGAGGGTCTCGGCAGGCGCTGGACTGTTCAAGTGGGGCTGGAGTGGGCAAGAAATGTTCATGAAAGTGAGAGGTTTCATGAGCTGCCCCATGGCAGGGCGGCAGCAGCACTCGCGGGGTGTCTGGTGTCCCTGCTCTGAGCCGTGACCGTGCTCCTGGCTGGGAGGAGCTCGAAAGCCTGGGACCAGGGCGAAGGGCTGGACAAAATGTGCTCATCACCCCGATTTGGACCGGAATCTGCTATTTCAGTCGCTGTGACCTAATGCTCTGTAGGTGCCTTTGAAAACAGCCGGAGGGCGGTCGCAGGGGCTGGGTTTCAGCAGCGCCTCCGAACCTGAGCCACGCTGGAGCAGCACCACGGTCCCGCAAAGCAGGGCGGTTCAACCAAGAAGCCCCCAGGAACTGGAATGGCTGCATGTTTGATCCGTACGACACCAGAGCGCCGGGTCGCTGCACTACGTGAGAACAGGAGAAGATGGCTACGTCCAAGGGAACGGTGCTGAAGTCATCCCCGTTAGAAACGGCACCAAACCCAGCCTTTTCCCGTGCAATTACCTGGCTGGAACGAAGCTGCTTTTCCCGGTGGCAGGCAGCAACTTCAGGGGTTAACTGCAGCCCTGCCCCGAGAGCTGTAAAAGGTGTTTCCGAAGCATTTCCACTGCCCCGTTGTTTTTTATGGCCAGGAAAGGCAGGGCAGGCCCGGGCAGGAGGGGGCTGCCGCCGCGGCGCAGATGGAAAGCAGGTTCGGGAGAGTGAGTGGGAAACGTGGGCTGAGGCATCGGGAGAGTCACCCCGTGGTGGGGGTGGATGCAGGAAGGGACCCGCCCCAGCGATGCAGCCCATGGGGGGACGAATGGTCCTCCCTGGCCTGGGGGATGGCGTGATGCTGTTCAGAGGGAGGTGTTGGGGTCAGCTCTGACCAGTCGCTTTCAAGGCGGGGTGCGAAGGTTCTGGAGAGCCTGCAGAGGGGTCTCAGTCAGCCAGGTCAATCTCCCAGCCTTGACCAGCGCTGATGGCTGAGACTGTTGCGATTCTCAGACAAGGGAGAGGATGAAGAAGAACCACATCCTGCTGGTGGTGGATCTCCAAGTCAAAGCGGGTGGAGACAGAGTTTAGCAGCTCTGAAGGCCACAGGAGATGCTGTGACGCTGCCTAGATGCTCTCCTCCATGTGCCCTGGGCTACTTGACTTAGCGTGCCCTTGGGTGGGGCTGGGACACTTGGAGGAGGCACAGTCCTGAGGGACATGGGGGTGCTGACCATCGGTGTGTTGCAGAGAGCGTGGCCAGCAGGTGAGCTTTGCTCTGGCCCGTGCCGAGCATCCAGGAGTTCCCCCTGCCTGATCCCTCCCTTCAGCCGCCTCCCACAGTGGTGCTCGCACCACGCTTGCTCCCTCCTGCTCTCTTGCTCACGCCTTGGCTTCCCTCTTCCCTTTTCCCCGTGCTTTCAGGCCAGGGATATTTCCAAGTGCTTTACGCTTAAGCTGAGGCTCAGAAATCTGTGTCCAGGCTGCGGCAAAGCAGCAGCAGCCAAGTTTGATTTGGGTAAAAATACATCTAGAATTCCCCGACCTGCGCAGCGCAGGACGCGAGAAGGGAAGGCGGCCGAGGAGTCGCCTCTCCAAAGCATCCCGGCATTTGCAGGGGGGTCCTGGGGGAGCCCAGATGGGGTGGGGGAGCACGGAGGTGGACACCACCTCACCCGGGAAGGGACATCCTGGGGTTAAGGATAATCGAAGGGAAGACGTGACGTTTCGCGATGGGGTTTCTGTGGCCGGGTGGCTGGCGGCCGGGGGGCAGCTTGCAGCCCTGTGG
>NW_010421905.1:3716-4222 GCF_000710305.1 Buceros rhinoceros silvestris | reverse complement strand
GGGGCCAGTTTGCAGCCATGTGGGGGAGCGGCTGGCAGGAGCAGGTACTCGGTGGCCAGGCTGGCCTGGCTGAGTTGAGGGGAATTTTTATTTTCGCTCTGTGCCTTTTCTCGCTCTCAGAAGTAATGAAATGCAGGAGCCAGCATTAATGCACCATTAAGGCTGCAAATTTCAGCACGCAGCCATCAGGAAATGCAAATACTCGGGTCTGCCGTCAGCTCTACCTCTGCTGTGACAGCGGAGGAAGGGGCGGGCGCGCAGCTGACCTTTGCTACCGTGATGAAATCCCTGGTGATGCTCAGCTTCTGGCTCTTATCTCCCTCACTGAACCCTTCGTCTTCCCCACCTACCTCTGGGCTCATCCCCCATCCCTCCCCACCCCCACCCCCGCCAGCGCGGAGGGTCACAAGGGGGAGGGGAGTGGCACAAGGTGGTGTCTGGTCTCCTCTGTGCCCATCCATGGAGGGTCTCGCTTGCTCGGGGACCCAGGGCTCATCGCTGCGGCG
>NW_010421905.1:630-3312 GCF_000710305.1 Buceros rhinoceros silvestris | reverse complement strand
TGCCAGAGCGCTGGGCTCCAGGGAATGATTTACGGCTGCTCCGGCTGCTCTGTGTTCTCCTTGCAGGGCCGGGGCTCCTGCAGAAACACCCTGTGGGGGGAGGAGGAGGAGGAGGAGGAGGAGGAAGAGGAGGGAGCTGTGTTGACATCCTTCCAGGGAACAGGGTCCCAGGTCAGGGGAGCAGCGGGGTGGAGGAGGCAGGATCAGGGTGGTCATCCTTGGTCTACTTGTGGGTCTGTTGTGACCACGGTGGGTGGAGCACTGGGGCAGGGCTGGTACCCCTGTGCTGGGCTGGAGGGAGGTGATTCTGTCCAGCACGGTCACGGCTAGACACCAGGTCCCCCAGCAACGGCAAAGTGGCGGGGAGACACCTTGACCACATCTGGGAAGCTGGTGACACCTCCCAGCTCCAGTCTGGTGAGGTGCCGTGAGCCTCTGGAACATCTTGGGCACCTGGAACACCTCATCCCCTGCAACACATCAGGCAGGGCCACCAGCTGCTGTGGGTCTCAGTGGTGAGCACTGCCCTCCTCGAGAAGGCAACAGAGCCCTTCTGGGCACTCGTTTTCTGACAAATGAGGGGTTTCCACCAGCAGCCCACTGACTCCTGCCTGGCTGCCAGCCCAGCAGTGGCCCCAGGCACTCCCCCCGGCTTGGGCGGTGCACGGAACTCTCCATTGTGGAGGACACTGAGCCCAGGAAGCATCTGGGGCTGGGTCACGAGGATGAAGCTGCACTCTGATAGCTCCAGCTCTCTCCGGGCTATCAGAGGTGATGAGTTGTGCTGGGAAAGGACTTTTTTCCCTCTTTCTGCTGAGATGTGAGTTTTCCAGGCAGCCTGAAGCAGCGCAGGAGCTCTCCGTTCTTCCCGTCTCTCCTGCCCGCTCTCTTTAACTTGAAACAAGAGTTGCCCGAGGAGGGGGGCGCACATCAGATGTCCCTCCTCTCTCCTTTGCGGCAGGCGCAAAATAGGTACTGGCCACGTTTCCAGATGGAAACGTGAGGCCTGAGGATGGATAAAGAGTTTTCCAAGGCTTTGGAGCAAGGTGTGGACAGCGCTGAGAATAGCATCGTGAAATCTCAACTGCCAAGCCCTTAGCCTAACCAGAAGGTTATTCTTCCTCCCTTATGCTCATACATATCCATTAGAATGAGACCATATGTGTGAGATGTAGATGAATTTCTTTCCTCTTGACAAGTCCAGTTGGTCTTCCTAGGTAAGGAGATGGTGGTCTGTTCCCATCCAACTCTAGGCTGGCTCTTCGCCGTGATTTCTTGGGTTGTGTTTGCCCCGGAAGAAGTGGAGCTACAGGCCGGAGCCTCAGGCCCGGATCTTCTCCACCCACCGGGGTTTTCAACGCCCAGATGTCCCCGGGGAGATGCAGACGTCTCCCCTGAGTGTGGGGAGTGGGTGAGTGCGGGGCAGCCTTCAGCAGAGGTGGGGTGGGAGGGTGGGGAGGAGCTGCTGACCGGTCCTCAGTAAGGACCCACGTTTCCAGGCAGGTCATAGATGCCTTCCTGGTGAAGAGGTGGCTCCTCTGACAGCAGGAGCAGCGGGGAGCACACCCAATGCTCCTGCTTTTCAGGTGACTGCACGAGAAGACTTTGGGGGGACCCTTGCACGTCTCAGCCTGCCCAAGAATTTGGTGCTGCCCTTGTAGTCGAACTCTGATGTTGACAGGTCCCTTGAAGATGAAGTGTGACAGCAGGAGCAGCGGGGAGCACACCCAATGCTCCTGCTTTTCAGGTGACTGCACGAGGAGTCTCCCAGAAGACTTTGGGGGGACCCTTGCACGTCTCAGCCTGCCCAAGAATTTGGTGCTGCCCTTGTAGTCGAACTCTGATGTTGACAGGTCCCTTGAAGATGAAGTGAGGAGAGGTTCCTTGGAGGCTCCTTAGGTGTTTAAGGTTGTGATGTGAGAGACGTGCAGTTACTGCTCAGCCTCTAAACTTCCTTACTGGAGAAAGAGTCACCTGGGTGTAGTGGGTCCTTTTGAACATCTTCCAATCCATTACCGGCTGCAGATCAGCGCAGCATCAGTCTGGGATGATGGATGGAGTTTAGGTGATCAAGGGGGGACAGCTTCCTGTACCCACGGAGTCAGATCCGTCAGCTTCTCTCAATAGCAGCGATCACACGTGGCTGCCTGAAGTCTTTTACAGGCGGTGAATGGGAGCAGAGAGGAGTGTGGTGGGTTTGGGGCACCCAGACTGCCGCAGCCTCACTCAGACCTTCTCGCTGCCAAACGAGCGCGGGCTGGGCAGTCAGCGGGAAGACCTGCCCTCCTCCCACAGGGATGCGACGGACGATGGGGGTTTGCATGCGGAACCTTGCCACCCTCGGGGTTAGACTCTGCTCCGAAGTTACTGTGCTTCTGGGGCTCCTGAGGTTCTCCTCTGCAGAGCACCCCCCCAGGCTGGTGTCCGCGCTGGCGAGGGGCTCTGCTCGCAGGGCTCCGGGGCAGTCAGCGGGAAGACCTGCCCTCCTCCCACAGGGATGCGACGGACGATGGGGGTTTGCATGCGGAACCTTGCCACCCTCGGGGTTAGACTCTGCTCCGAAGTTACTGTGCTTCTGGGGCTCCTGAGGTTCTCCTCTGCAGAGCACCCCCCCAGGCTGGTGTCCGCGCTGGCGAGGGGCTCTGCTCGCAGGGCTCCGGGGGGGACCGCTCCCACAGACTG
>NW_010421905.1:0-239 GCF_000710305.1 Buceros rhinoceros silvestris | reverse complement strand
GGCGCTGGGCAGAAGGGGTGTCCTGGCTGCCCATTTGGCGGGAGGAGGCCAGCACGGTTTTCATGGGTGTTTCTCCACGGCTCCTGACTCAGGCAGGCCCAGATTAGCTCTTGTCATAGGTAATTCCTGATATTTCCCACGGAAGTCGTTTAACTTGCGTGTCATTTATTAAAACCGCGGTTGCCCCAGCCCGTCGGTGGTTGTGTGTTTGGGTGGGCGGCTGCTGCAGGCAGGAGCGG
>NW_010421904.1:4904-5130 GCF_000710305.1 Buceros rhinoceros silvestris | reverse complement strand
GAGCTCTTTACCTGGGATCATTCCCTTTTTGGTTGCCGGGCTGGTTTCCCACACGGCCACCCGACATTGCTCAGCGGTTCGGACCCGCTCCCTCTGCCTGGCACTGTAATTCGGGGCCGCCTCAGCAGTTCTGGTGCTGGGGGAAAAGGGCAGGAGACACGGGGGACAGCAGCGGCTCTGAGCACGAAGGCGGTGCGGGGAAGGGTCTCTGCGGATGCTGTCTGGC
>NW_010421904.1:4344-4573 GCF_000710305.1 Buceros rhinoceros silvestris | reverse complement strand
AGTTGCTGCAGAGGAACAGGGCTGGGCCAAGGCTCCCACCAACCCTTCAGTCCCCGCCTGAAACACGCACCAGAAAGCTCTGGGAAACTGCGCCCTGGGTGACAGTGCACACTGGATGTCAGAGGAATTGTGAAGAATTCCTCATTTTCTTACAGTTTGGGGCAGAAGTAGTAAAAAAGTCGTGTGGGATGGCTGGTCACAGTTGGCCAATGCTTCCTGGTGAGTGGCC
>NW_010421904.1:3775-4064 GCF_000710305.1 Buceros rhinoceros silvestris | reverse complement strand
TTTATTGTCTGTTCCCCTTTTGATCAGATGCAGGTTTGCATGCAGGGAGGAGGAACTTCTCCTGTGGCTTGTCATGCGTTACCCCGCGCTTCCGAGCAGGGGGGGTCCCCGCTGGTGGGTGCCCAGGGGAGGTGCTCGTTTGTGGAGAGCTGCTAAGTGTGATGTGTTGGGTTTTTTTCCCCCTCCTTCAGACCCATTCATGGGAGCTAATAATGTTCTTGAAAGGCGTCCAGGATTTCTTGAGCCAGACTTTGTTATCTCCGAACCCTGCAACCCCGGAGCCTTTGAG
>NW_010421904.1:0-3629 GCF_000710305.1 Buceros rhinoceros silvestris | reverse complement strand
AGGACGCGGCGCCAGCGCTGCTCTTTTGACTTTTGCTGTGAGTGTTATTGGCAGTTGAAAAGTAGAGCTAAGTAGATGCCTGGAGGGGTTTTTGTGTGTGTTGTGATTGTACAGACAGATCAAGACACTCTATAGCACAAGCTGTTGAATAAAACCCGACGTCTCAGCTACTCTGGAGTCACTGGGCTGCGTTTTGGCACCGCGCTTGTACCCCCTTCCAGGGAGAGCTTTTCACGGCTGCCTTTAAGAAATACCTGGGTGGGAAGAGACAAAAGAATCTTGCGAGGAGTCAGATGGCGATGCACCCAGCCCTGCTCTGGGACATCATCTTTATTCATAGACACCAGCTAATCTGCTCTCCTGACAGACTCGTGTTTCAGCGCTGGGCGGCTGAGAGCGGCCCTTGTTTTTTGTGGTGCATGTGCAGGCTCTCAGCCCTGCAGCGCGCTCCTTGGGTTTACTGCCCCATCAGCTCTTCTTTCTTTCTTTTTTTTGAACTTTCATTCCAAAAATAGGGCCTTTCTGTATCGACTTCCCCCATGTTTGGAAAATAAATCCTAAAAGGCAAAGAGAAAAATGCAGGGAACTTGAGGAGAAGCAGTGATTTTAACTATGAAGCAGATATTTTGATGCTATTACTTAATGCACCGTATTTTGTAATTGCTGTTAGGCAGAAAAAACGTGTCCATGTGTAAAGTGGCTCTGTGACTCTTTTATATCGCTGGCTGTTTATGCCATGTTTTAGTCCCAGCTCTACGCTTGGGGCAGGACCCAGCAGCAGTGTGTGTCCCCCCAGCCGGACGGGTCTCCCCGCGATGACGTGCCCCCCTTTCCCTGCTCCCTTGGCCGGAGGACACGATCTGGAGTTTGTGCGAAGTTGGGTCTTCTGTGAACCGCTTTCGCATGGGATTAAAAGTAGCTTTTACTGCCCCAATGAGGAACTAGCATTTGAAACCACTTAGAGGGGTCCCAGGGAGGCAGGGTGGAGGGTGGGCAAGAGGGGCTCTGCTTGCCATGTTCAGGGGGTCTTTCCCTGGGGCAAGGAGCACGGCTTGGCCCCCCTGCTCCCAGCTTTCACGCTGACGTTATTCCCCCCCTTTCATGTGGCAGCTCCTGAGTTTTGTCCGCGATCCAAAGTGCTTCTCACTGATACCAGCAGGTTTGTGAGACTGGGTTTGAGCCGGGTTGTTCCATGTGTTGTTACGTAGATCGCGTCAGGCTAAAGTGATTAAAGCTGCCTGTTGGTGTTGGCTGCGATTTTTTCAGATAAAAGCTGTGACTTGCAGAGTGGAACGAGTCTTCCCGGCCGAGGAATGCTTCCTCTGTTGAATAAACGGTGGGTTTATCCCCAGCCTGCGCGGCAGGGTGTGCAGAAGTAACCCGAGTCCCTACAGGATTTCAAGCCTGCCAGGCACCCAGAAACCACAGGGATGGTTTAAAAAACCCCAATATTGATGAATCGAACTCTTTGGGGTTCTTTCTTCATTCACGCCCTTCTCCTCGTGCTGCCCTGGTTGCTCTTTTGTCACCTCAGGGGATAGAAATTCCAACCTGTAAACATGGACAGGTTTTTTTGTCACCCCTGTGAGAACTCCTGAAAAGATGTCAAACACCATGAGAAGTCCTCAAAGAGCCGTGGAAACCACAGCCCTTCTGTTAGTGGAATTACTGAGGGACTGGAAAAATAGTCATCCTGGGGTAAGGGAGAGTTTCGGAGTTCCTTCTTCGGAGTATTATGTTTTTTTTTTTCCCCTGAATTATTTTTAGACGCAGCCAGTGACAGAAGGTGGAGAAGGCCAGTGGATTTAGAGGGTGCTTTTAGGCAAGGAGAGGCTATTACTTAAGAGAGTTCAAAGCGTATTTATAAAACAGTAATTACCGTCCCCTGCGACGGAAGCGGGCAGCTCGCGCCGAGTCGAGGAGGGGGTTACAACAGTTAATTGGCAAATATGCTTAAAAGCTTCTTCCTGACCCTTTAAAAAACTTTTTGCTGAAACAGGCTGGGGCAGAGATTGAAAACCTGACTAATGAAAGGCCAGGTTTAATACCAGGACTTAACTCTAAATGGCTTTTCAAAGGGCTCTGGAAATCCTCATGCTTAGGGAGCTGGCCGGCGTCGGGGGGATGCGCCCGTGTCCCGCGGGACCATGCTCTGCCCCAGAGCCGGGGCTGACGGGGCCCCAGGAGCTGGGTGAACGCTGCGCCCAGCAGCTCCTTCCCCCAGTCTCCGCTCTTGGGGTGGCCAGAGGGGCTCGGGGAGGCTGGCCGGAGCCCCTCGGGGTGGTCTGCTCGCCCCAGAGCTGGGCCCTGTAAGGTGCCCCTGATGCTGCCCCCCTCTGCAGAGCATCTTGGACAGCTTGGTTTAATTCTTGCCCTTGCTCTCCTGCTACATTTTGGCTCTCCAGTGAGGACCAAGCCAGAGCCCAAGGTGCTTTGGGTCCCACAGCACCAAGGAGATGCAATATGCCTGGCTGGCCCTGCCAGCGAGCCCTGCCTGTAGGTCCAGATGGTCCAGATGCCCTCCTTGGGCATCTCATTGATCTGGGGGTGGGTGGCAGAGGAGCTGGTGGAGCTCTGGGCTCTC
This sequence comes from Buceros rhinoceros silvestris, assembly GCF_000710305.1. Taxonomy (NCBI): domain Eukaryota; kingdom Metazoa; phylum Chordata; class Aves; order Bucerotiformes; family Bucerotidae; genus Buceros; species Buceros rhinoceros. Next base: position 1,045 of record NW_010421904.1, on the reverse strand, counting down.
CTTCTGCACCTCCCACCACATTCTTCTGATGTGTGTGTTTAGAAATGTGTTGAAGTGAGGAGCAGAAGGATGTTCTGGAAGGGCTTTGAAAAGCACTTGGTGGAAATCCTGACCTGTGGCTGGGAGACCAGGTCTGGTCCAGCCTGGGCACCACCGGGGCGGTGGTTTAAGCTGAGTCTTTCCTTGCAAGGGGATGTACAGACTGGATGTGGGAACCAGTGGTGTGAAGCACGGACCTCGCTCCCCAGCAGCCCCAGGGGCTCCAGGGGACACCGTGCATTGCCCTCGTGCGTCAGGGTTTGTAGGATCTGGCTCTGCCCAAACTCCTGGGCACCGTGTGTCCGGCACTGTGTGTGTCCCAGGCTGGGGAGGGGGGTCTCATCTGGGCTGTGCAGGAGCTTCCCAGCAAGGTCCTGCTGTGTCAGTGCTCGGGGCAGGACGTGCTCATGGCTGCTCGGGTGTTACACACTTCCCTTCTGTGGAAGGGAACCGCAGCCCAAACGGAGCAGTCCCGGTCCAGCATGTGCTGCTCAGTTTGGGGCTGCTGGTGACAGACACCACCCTGACCTGGAGCAGAGCGCTGGGACCAGGTGGAAATGTGGGGTGAAAGGGCTGAAATTACAGAAGTGCAGAAAACTTCCCCTGTTTGGGCTGTTGAAGCACCTGCAAGGAGATGTTTCGGGGAACCGATGGGATCAGCAGCACTGCGGAAGCTGCTGGGCTCCTCCTGGGAGTGATTCTTTTTTTTCCAGTCCAACCAGCAGCTCCACAGTGCTGGGGGTGGCAGGAACATCCCAGGCAGCCGAGGTGGCTGCGCATTTTAACACGGGGAATTGATTACGAGCAGGAGAGAATTACATTAATACAGTCGCTTGTCACTGAGGTCTTATTAGTAATCTCCACTCGTGTGGGGGGTTGTCCTTGCCACGCGTCCTTGCGGGGGGAAAGACTTTGCTATTGATTTCTGACGCAGCCACCCGCGGGTGCGTGGGAGGTCTTGCTGTGGTGGGAATGCAGGGCTGGCCACTGCTCACCGGCCCGTCTG
>NW_010421903.1:0-840 GCF_000710305.1 Buceros rhinoceros silvestris | reverse complement strand
GGTGAAAGAGGGGGAAAACCCCCCATTGCTGGGAAATGCAGGTGTTTTTCATGCTTCTCACTTTAAACACGATTTTTCATCCCCTCCTTTCCCAGCAACCGGCTCCTGGTGGGTTTTTCCCTCCGTCCTTTTTTGCAGGAGAAGAAGGGGGCTGGGAGGGGGGTATTGATTTGTTTTGATTTATTTTGATTTTTATCCTTTCTTTTGGGGCTGTTGGGAAAAGGGGGAGAAACATCCCCCCCCCCGAAGCATCAAAACCCCCAGGTGAAGCAGGAGGCAAATGAAAACACTGAACTAGGGAAACGCTGATGGTTTGGGGGCTTTGTGAAAGGAACAACTGTACAAAAATTCCCATTCTTGGTGTTTACAGCAGGGTCTTAGAGCTGCTCGAGCTTCCCCGCCTTCCAGCCGGGGTTGGTTGGGCGCGTTTTGAGCCCGTTCGGGGGGTGGGTGACCCTTTAATAACTTATTTGAAGCTTGTGGCACGTGGCTGGCTTTAAAAATATCTTTAGAAATCCATAAACCAGATGAAAAAGGGTGTTGAGCGAAGGCGGTAATTCAAACCCTTCCCCGCCTTCCAGCCGGGGTTGGTTGGGCGCGTTTTGAGCCCGTTCGGGGGGTGGGTGACCCTTTAATAACTTATTTGAAGCTTGTGGCACGTGGCTGGCTTTAAAAATATCTTTAGAAATCCATAAACCAGATGAAAAAGGGTGTTGAGCCAAGGCGGTAATTCAAACCGAGCGCCTGCCCTGGTCGTAGCGCGGCAGAAGTACCGCAGGGTCTTGCGTTACGGGAATATTGCGGGGAAAATCCCCTCGGAGTGAAGCTCGAGGGAGCGCG
>NW_010421902.1:578-2153 GCF_000710305.1 Buceros rhinoceros silvestris | reverse complement strand
GAGCCGCAGGAGGATGACGTCAAGGCAGAGCCTGAGGAGCAGCAGCAGAAGCTGGTGACGCTGCACATGGCGGAGCCCAAGGAGACGCTGGTGCAGGAGGCTTACGAGGAGGTGGCCCTGGGTGGCTCAGAGCTGCAGCAGATCACGATCCCCTTTGGTGGGGCGGCAGAGTACAGCATCATCGCGCCCATCGGCGAGGAGATGCAGGCTCCGGGCGCGCTGTACAGGTTGGCTGCGCAGGAGGAAGCTCTTCAGCCCTGAAACGAGGAGGGCGTGGTGGTGGTGAAGAGGAGGAGGCAGATCCTCTGTCCTGACCCTGTTCTCCCCGCAGCGAGGAGGAGAGTCCCGCGGAGAGCTCCCATGCCGTTGTGGTGAGCGAGGCGGTGATGGCAGAGGAGGCTCTGAAGGACCATAACAATCGCTACATCATGTCATCGGGCGTTCCCGGGAGCCAGCTCCATCCCGTGGAGGTAAGGGCCGAGCTCTCTCCCTGCCTCGGGAGCAGGGTGAGCAGGCATGACCGGTGTTTCTCTCGCAGCCCCTCAGCGGGGACGCTGCCTTTCCCCCGCCCGCAGAGGGCCCGGAGGCTCAGCCCGCTGGCGTCAAGTGGCCCCTGGTGCAGTGTGTCACCAGGCAGCTCCAGAAGGACTCGTCTTTATCCCCAGCCTCCGAGGGGCAGGAAATCTCATCCCCAAAGGTCAAGTGGCCTGCGCTCCAGGGCATGGCCAAGAAGCTCTCGTGCAAGGTTTCCACAGCCAAGAAGCTCTCGTGCAAGATTTCCGCAGCCAAAAAGTTTTCATGCAAGATTTGCACAGCCATGTTCGCAGGGAGAGCAGAGATGGAGAGTCACAAGAGAGCCCACATTGGGCCCAGCACCTTCAAGTGTCCTGACTGCCCGTTCACCGCTGCGCTCTGGCCGGAGGTTCGGGTACGTCTCTGGCGCGGCCCTGGGGACAAGGGCGTGGAGAAATGGCCATCTCCTGATGGTGTATGCTTGTCGTCTGCCCCCAGAGCCACATGGTCCAGCACTCCAGCCTGCGGCCACACAAGTGCAGCCACTGCAGCTTCGCCTCCAAGAACAAGAAGGACCTGCGCAGGCACACGCTGACGCACACCAACGAGAAGCCCTTCGCCTGCCAGGTCTGCGGGCAGAGGTGAGTGAAGCCCACCGAGTTGTGGCTGCTCGAAGCAGTCCTGCACAGCTCCCTGAGGCTCTCCATGGCACCTCAGCAACGGTGCCCCTGGTGTGTCTGCTGCGGGAGGGGACTCTGCCCTGGTGCCACACAGCTGCATCTCCAAGGAGCCTCTGCACGGGGAGGTTCTGTACTGGGGCCTGACAGAAGCGTTCTGGGAGCTGGGACAGGCCGTGCTGTAGCACATGGTCATGGTGCCGGTGGTCTCTGTGGGCCTGTGCTGCCCGTGGCAAACTCCAGCTCTGCTTCCCCCGTAGGTTCAACCGTAACGGGCACCTCAAGTTCCACATGCAGCGTTTGCACAGCTCGGAGGGGAAGCAGCCGGGGGCACCTGCTGCCCAGCAGACCATCATCCTGAACAGCGACGAGGACACGCTGGCCA
>NW_010421902.1:0-328 GCF_000710305.1 Buceros rhinoceros silvestris | reverse complement strand
AGCCTGGCTGCAGGGGCGGCAGGACCCGGTGGGCGCGGAGACAAGGGTGCTGGTGAGGCTGTTGGGTCCTGCGCGGGACTTGGGGGTCAGCACTTCCTCCCAGCAGGTCCCAGTGGGTGGGTTATTGTGGGGGCAGCGATGCTGTGAGCTACTGACAGCTGAAAGGGGAAGCAGAGCTCACGGGCTGATGGGGAGCAGGTTATTCTGCCTGCAGCAGCCTCTAGTTCCCTCCATCTTGGGGGAGTTTGGTTTAGCTTCTGGTCTCTGAGCAGAGCTGAGACCCTCATGTGCCCCTCGTTGGGGTGGGCACTGGCAGTGGCATTGGGAG
>NW_010421901.1:6357-7154 GCF_000710305.1 Buceros rhinoceros silvestris | reverse complement strand
CTTAAGCAATTCTTCACATTATTCTAATGGTGATAGGAGATACCACTGAACCATATATGTTTTTCCCATAATCCTGATCACTGCCGACAGCTGACAAAACTCTTCCCATACAAAAGTTCCCCTAGACTGTACAGATTCTCTCCTTGAAAGCAAAGGAGAAGGAAAGAGAACAAATGAATCAAGGAGAGAAAAAACCAAACCTCTTCAGCAAGGTGTTCCCAGGCAGGGCAGCGTGAAAAGCAGGCGCGATGCCCCCTGCACAGCTCCGGGACCTGCCTCCCAACCTCACCGCAGCACTCCACGCCTCTCCGCAGCGCGGGCTTTCCTTCGGCACCGTAACTCAGCACCATCTCAGCTGCACCCCTGCGCCCACCTTGCCAGGGCTCACACACCTCCCCAAACGAGCCCCAACCCTGCCGAGCTGCGCCCCTCGCCCTCAGCACCACTCCTCACCCGCTCCTTCCCACCAGCCCTAACACAGCCTTTGTTTTTTAGGACTTCCTAACAGCTCTGCTCATCCTGGAGTTCCCCATCCTGGCCCTCCATCCCCACCAGCAGCACAGCATCCCTCCTGCTATTCCACGCACCCCTGCAGCAGGGATGCCAGCGCACTCACAGCTTGGTACGTCGCAGCCCGCTGGGGGTGAGGAGAAATTCCCACCCGGCTTTTCAGCATCTGGCACCTGTATCAGGAAGCCATGGACCAAACCAACAGCTCCAAAACAGAAAGGACCTCGGGAAATAAGTGCGGAGAAAGCCAAGAGAGAGAAATGGAGCTGGGGCAGCTCCACATTCTT
>NW_010421901.1:5311-6214 GCF_000710305.1 Buceros rhinoceros silvestris | reverse complement strand
CCTGAAATGTCTCGGCGGCTTTTGGACACTGCCAAAAAGTAAACAAAACCCCAACGACCCTTTGTTCCCCCATCCCACCCCCCAACAGTTTCTTAAACACTTAATGTCCAGCTTAAGTGAAATCAACAGATTTTTAAATCCACACAGGTGTTAAAAAGGAGAGTAACAGAAATTGTCTAGATCCCACCACTGTCACAACAAAAACCCCCAACTCGAGCCTTGGAGGCAGAGGGCTACACGCAGCGGCTCTCGCAGGGGCTGTGCTGCCCCACTTCGAAGGGCTCTTTGGGTCCCAGCAAGGCCCCGCCTCGGGGCCGAATGTCTCTCGCTGTCACCAGGCATCCTCCGTCCCGACCCTGGCACCGGGGCTGCTGCTGCAGGAGGAGGATGGCTCAGCCCCGGGGCAGCCCCATAGCACCTCCGTCCTCCTCCTCCGCTACATCCTACATGTGAAACAGGCAACCACAAACACCCCAGCCAGCTGTGTGAAAGAACGTATATATTCAGCACGCACTCGATACAGCATAGCAAAAAAAGCTACCGTTTCCTTAAAAAAAACAAACACCCAACTTTCAGAATAACCACCAAAGCTTCCAATTCGCTCCCCACCCTACAGCCCTGACGCTCGACCTTCCGGCCCAAACAAGGCAACCAGCAGCAAGCGACCCAGCCCCGTGCTGTCCCTGCGAAAGAACGTATATATTCAGCACGCACTCGATACAGCATAGCAAAAAAAGCTACCGTTTCCTTAAAAAAAACAAACACCCAACTTTCAGAATAACCACCAAAGCTTCCAATTCGCTCCCCACCCTACAGCCCTGACGCTCGACCTTCCGGCCCAAACAAGGCAACCAGCAGCAAGCGACCCAGCCCCGTGCTGTCCCTGCCCGGCAAGGGTCAGAG
>NW_010421901.1:4784-5171 GCF_000710305.1 Buceros rhinoceros silvestris | reverse complement strand
CCCCCCCCTGCCACAGCCCCCGCTGCTTCTGCAGAGCCTGGGGGCCAAGGATGCTCCCGCCAGAGAGGGGCCAGCAGCTTGCTCCGGTGCCATCCCGTGCAGATTTTCGGGGGACACACACACCAAGGAAAACAGAAAGCAGGGCAGGCTCCGGCTGCCAGCCTGGGGGGAGCAGCCGCAGCCTCGCCGGGGCTGCACACAGCCCTAGGGTTGTGCCAGGGAGGAGAGGGGATCCATCGCTGATGCCGGGGGGTCCACAGGCAGATCGCTGCGACGGCATCTCTGCTGCTTTCTGTCGGAGCTGGGGGACGAGGCCGAGGAGGGGGAGAGCAGCGGCACAGTGGCAGGGACGGGGGTGCCGGCAGGGCCCTTGCTGCTGCGCACGGA
>NW_010421901.1:4300-4574 GCF_000710305.1 Buceros rhinoceros silvestris | reverse complement strand
TGGTGGGTTCCTAGGGGGAACGCGCGCGCCGCAGGGCCCTGAACGCCTGTTCTTGCCTTCTCCCAAGGGGAAGGTGTCTCGGAGCCTGTTCACACCATCGGAAAACTCTTGAACTGGGGGGGCAACTTTCCTCTCAACTTTTTAGCCCTGAAACTGCCTCTGTGGCTGCTGCAGATGACCTCCCAGCAGCCGGGGACAAGCCCGGAGGTGGCAGCAGTGACATGCAGGGCAGGAGGGACCCCGACTCCCTCCTCTTGTCCACCAGACCCGACCC
>NW_010421901.1:3780-3997 GCF_000710305.1 Buceros rhinoceros silvestris | reverse complement strand
GTTCATCTCCATGTCCGACACCAGGATGTTCTTCTCGGCGGATTCGCTGGGGTTGGAGGTGGTGCGGCTGTAGCGGGCGCTCTCGAAGGCGCCGCGCTCTGCGCTCTGCCGACGCTTGTACAGGTAGACAGCGATGCCCAGCACGGCACACAGAGACAGCGCTGACAGCACCACCACCGCGATGGCCGTCGTGTTCTCCGGCATAGCTGCAGGAGGG
>NW_010421901.1:2434-3396 GCF_000710305.1 Buceros rhinoceros silvestris | reverse complement strand
CCAGTCAGCGTGGGCAAGGGCAGGACTGCCCGGCAGGGGGCTGGCTGGACACACTCCTCTGTGAAGGGATGGCTCCTGCTGCTGGGATTCCTAACCCAGGGCCAAAGCCATCTGGAAATGGGATTTCCACCCGCAAACACTGTTTCTTTGGTTATTAATACGAGCCCGGCTGCAGCACAGTCCCCCAGCACCAGTTCCTTGTCCCGGTACTGCGCCCAGGCTGATGGTGCCACTCACCTGCTCTGGAAAAGCTGCTCTCCTCCGCTGCAACAGCAACACAGACAGATGAGAGCGTGGCCATGGCACCCTCCCCTCTTCCCAGCACCGTCACCCTCTGCTGCTCCCAGCGCTGCACCACGCAGACACTGGGGGATACGCAGCTGTGGGGTCCTCTCGTTCTGCTCCACAACCGCCCCACCAGTCTCATCCTGCCCCAGGGTGCTGACCCCACCACTGACTCATACCCACCACACCCCCGAGCCCAGTGGGGACCTGCAGACCCCAGAACTGCCCCCTACAACCCCCCTATACTGGAATTGCCCAAAACATGTGGCTGGTGCTGTCAGTGGGACAGAGCTTTGCCCTACAGCATCCTGCCCAGACCTGAGTTCACCCCACATCAGCCCAGGTCCCTCAGTGGGGCTCCTACCTCGGGGGATTTTGCAGATGACCCCCATGGTGACATTTGTGCAGGAGCCCAGGCGCCACACGCCGTTGCTGCTCTGGATCCAGTAGCAGCTGTTCTGGCTGAGCATGCTGGGCCCCGTGTCGTGCTGGCCCCAGTTGGAGTAGTTCACAGCGGTGTTGTCATGCCACACCAAGGTGCCACCTGGGAAATGGAACAAATCAGTCTGAGGAGGCTGAAGGGGCTGCCCCATCTTAGAAAGCACAGGGAGGTGTGAGGAGGCGATGGGGAGGACCCATAAGGGCTGCATGAGCCCCTACCTACTGATGCCACCCTC
>NW_010421901.1:1822-2143 GCF_000710305.1 Buceros rhinoceros silvestris | reverse complement strand
AGCAGTGCCCAAGGGGACAGAGCCAAGGAGCCACCTATGAACCATGTGGTATCTGGGGCACCTTAACACCTAACAGCATGGAGAAATGATGGCTGACCACAGCTGGACATGGGTGCAGGGACAGAGTTCCCATTCAAGGCTGTTCTGGTGCACCCATGGGCACGCTTGGGAGCCCACCCTCTTCCATTTCCAAGGGCGCATCACCCCCCTCCACCACCACAGCCCCTCCACACCTTTCTGGCACCTCTTCATGGCATCCTTCTGCCCCAGGGTGATCTCCATGTGGAAGGTGTAGCAGTGGTCCCGGAAGGGGATCCAGGA
>NW_010421901.1:588-1390 GCF_000710305.1 Buceros rhinoceros silvestris | reverse complement strand
CTTGACACCCAAGAGGAGAATCGTGGGGGCTTCTATGACCCCCTGGGAACCCCTGCCTTAGGTGCCCACCCCTTCCCTCACCTTATCGTTGGACAACCCGATCCAGAGCGCAGCCTGCAGGCTGCTGATGGCCTGGGTGAGGAAAGCCTGGCTGTAGGGGTCAGGGATGGTGGCCAGGGTGGCGTTGAGGGTCTCGCAGAGCAGCAGCGCCTCGTGCCACCTGAGGGGTTTCTGCAGGATGCGGTAAGTGCTGTTGTGGTAAAAGAGGGTGCCGGTGGGCGAGGGGGGGTACGGCGTCCGTGTGGGGCTCAGGGATGGGTCTGGGGGAGCAAAGAGACACGGTCAGAGGGCACAGAGGACACTCCTGCATCCCATGGAAGGTCATGCCCCTCAGCCACTCCTCTCAAGCCAGGCTGTCCCTGGCATCCCAGTGCAAGCAGGGAGGGTGGAGAGCCCATGTCCCCAGGGGCTACAGGCAGTGACACCCCTGTGTCGTGTCACTGCCACCTCTGAGCTGTCCATCATGATGCAGGTCCCTGTGGGACATGATGAGCTGGTGGGGACAGGTTTGGGGTTGCCCCACAAATGGCTGGGACCAGAGACCCCTCCCCAAGTCAAGCCTTAGCCCGTTCCCGCCCCCCAGGCCGAGCTCGCAGCCACAGCCCCACCCACCACAGCAAGGGGCACCGGGGGGTGGTGGCAGGTCCCCAGTGAGCAGAAACTGGGGCTGTCCCCTGTCCCCCTCCTACCTAAGCTCCGCTGGCAGATGTAGCCGTGCTTCTCCTCCAGGCAGCTCCGGCCG
>NW_010421901.1:0-401 GCF_000710305.1 Buceros rhinoceros silvestris | reverse complement strand
GAAGTGGGGGGGCGAGCCGTGCCACACCACCACGCAGTTGGTCTGCACAGCCACGCCGCCAGGTCAGCACTGCCCTTCGCACTGTCATCCCCCCCACCACAGGGACCCCCGCCCTGCAGGGACAGACCCTGCTCCGCCCTGGGGAGCCACACCAGCATGCTGAAACCTTCCAGCCTCATGGCGGGACCTGGGGCCAAGACGGGAAGGAGGGGATGGGGGATGCTACAGGGGGGGCTTGCTCACCGGCTTGTCGCGGGGGCTGGAGGCGCTGCAGCCCGAGGGCTCACCAGGCGCCCAGCTCACGTGCCGCAGCGGTTCACCCTCCACCCACTGGAACTCCCTCTGGGCGTCATGAAGGCCAATCCAGAGGTCGAAGGAGATGTTGGGCAGCATGGACGTGA
>NW_010421900.1:0-6290 GCF_000710305.1 Buceros rhinoceros silvestris | reverse complement strand
CGGGGCGGTTCGCAGGGGACGGGCGCGCTCCCCACGGGCACGGAACGGAACGGAACGCTGGTACGATGGATAACGCAGCCCTGCCGGAGGCTCTGCTGGACCAGCCGGCACTGCCAGGACCACGCTAATTACCCGTGGCCGGGGAGACTCTCGTTCCGAGCACGGCTGGCTGCTGTCACTAACGCCGCCGAGCCACACAGCGAATACACGTTGACAAAACACTCCCTGACATTTGCATTCGAAGTCTGCAAAGTTCCTTGTTTGTCCCTTGGCTTGTCAGGGACAGGCCGGGTGAACCCTGGCAGACCCTGCTTGCGGGGGTGACAGCCAGCAGGGCTTGGCAGTGCCCTCCTGTGCGAAAAAAGCCGAGCTTGCTTCTCTTCCTCCTCCCCAGGAGGAAGGGGGCATGTGGTGCACATCTTCGGGAGCCTGGGGTTCACATCACCACTGTCACTGCCTTTCCTGGTGGCCTCGGCCACATCATTTTGCCTCTTGAACAAAAATTTCATCGTGCACAGGACGGACAAGGGGCGGCTTCAGAAGATCATCCCTTTTTGCCTGAGGAATGCTGCCACACCAGGGAGAAGCTAAAATAATCACCAGGCCCGATGATTCATTGCTCCCGGGGCCGTCCCCCAGGTCCAGGACGCTGTGGTAGGTCCCACGCAGATGTCCCTGCCCTGATTCCAGAGCCTAACTGCAGCCCAGCAGCACACCCGGACACACACAGCGAGCTTCGAGGGGCTGGGGGCAAACCTGCACTTGGGGAAACGGCACAGGAATTCAGAGTGGTTTTACTGCTGCAGTGAACAACGAAATGCACTGAAGAAGGAGCGAGCAGGGTCAGCCCACGAGCCTGGGACCTGCTGGGGGGTCAGGGTGAGCATGGCTGATATTGCACCATCATCCTGCAAAAGGATGCTGGCAGCCCATGCCAATACCGAGCCCAAACCTCCTTCCCTCTGAATCTGAGGGAGCCTTTTGCCAAACAGCTATTAGCCAGGACGGGCTGTGGGATGTCCTCTCCAGGGTGACAGGTGTCCCAGAGCAAGAGCTGCAAGCATTTCTGCAACCAAACAAGAAGTTCCCTGCTGTGCTGCTCTCACTCTGTGCAGGAGCTTGTAGAAAAATCCTGCCCATGCTCACTGTCACAGCCCAGATACCTCACCTCGCCCTTACCTTTCAGGTACCTCCACCTCCAATACTGCAGGAAAGCCAAATGCCTGCGAAGGCACAGGACGAGCACAGAAGCAGCTGTATCAGCTAAACCATCTCCACCACCCTCCAAACCCCCCCTGGCCCTGCCAGCCTCAGGTGCCTCCACCCCGCTCCCCTTTCTGCTCCCGCTGGTGCTCACCCAGACAGACAGTCCCATTCCCCCTTCCCATCCAGTGCCCCATAATCTAGTTTCTTGGACATAATTAGTCAACACCAGAGCTATGTTAATTAACGGCTCATTAATTTTTCAGTTCACTGGTTGAATGAGAAGAAAAAAGCATTCACACTGGACTCCAAAACTTAGTTTCACCTGAACTGCAGCATTTCATTCACATTTCTTAAAGCTATTTGGAGATGACATTTCAAACAAAAATGTCAGCTTGAAACAATACTCTGGAAAAAGTTGAAATGAAGCATTCTGACTTTCTTAAACTTTATATCCTCCTCCGCCCTCTGCAAAGGGGAACAGGCTAGGAAATGATTTGATGAATTTGACCTGAATGGAAGAATTAGTTCAGCTGACTAAGCAATCATTTTATTCAGCAAACAGTTACTTCCCACAAATTTATCATTTATGCCATTGCTACAAATGTAGAATTAGTGTTCAAAGCTGTTGGGAAAAACTGACCGTTCCTGCGAGGAATCGGCTGCTACCCTGCGTGCCGATGGATACGGGTTTACCGGCGTATTCACGTGTCCCTGTCTTGGCAGAACCAGAGGACGGTGACTGGTGGCCCCGTCTTACCTGGGAGCAGCTGCTGCAGCAGCTTTTGCTCTGAAACAAGGGCCTGAGCTCTTCTGAAGCCGGAAAATTGCTTTGAGTGTTCCTGATTGCCAGGATTTGTTGAAATATTTACTCAAGGCTTAATCAGGCAGGTCTTTTTATGACTAGCAGACGGGTTCAAAACCTGCCTTTTTTTTTCCCCTAAATGAACACACAGGTCTGTGACAGACCTCAGACTGCTGCCGCTGCTTCTCGACCCAGACTGCGGGCAGAGGAAAACAGGGTGGCGATTCAAAGAAAGTCCTTGTTTTGTCCCCTGACCCCCGAAAGGCGACGTTCGGAAGGCACGAGTGACTATCAGGCAGGGCAGGAGGAAATCAGAAAAGGGGCAAAGTACCCTAGCTTTTTCCTGTTCCGTCTAAATTTGGTGAGCCCTTTTGGTGAGGTGCAGTGCAGGCAGCCCAGCACTTGCATGCACCCCCCGCGACCCTCAGCTCAGGGGAACCCACAGCACAAGAATTATTACACCTTCCATTACTTTTAGTGGCCTGATTTCTCTTAAAAGCTCTTCCACCAGACTTGGCTTCCTGTTGCAGCTTGCAACAAGCTCACACGTTTCCTCTGAGCAGAAGGCCTCCGAGTTTACTCTGCTAGCACCTCACCGATGAGGGAGCACATACACCCTAAAGCAAAACTACCCCTCAGTGCAGCATCTCCTGTAGCAAAAAAGTGTCGGGGAAAGCCGGGATGTGGCAGTTTATGGGTTGCACTGCTTGGAAGTTCACTTTTCCTGAAAACACAGTGCATCTTCCTGCACACCGACGGACTAGATATCTGATAGCCAGGATCGAGGTCGTCTTCTGCTGAGATCTCTCTCGGGGGAGTCATGGCTGATGGGGGACACTCCTATCACAACCACACTGAACACTAAGCCCAAGTTTGGCTTTACAAGTCAAAAGTGTCTCCTCGGTGAACTTCTCCACGTAACTGCTCTGCCTTGTTTCCCAAACATGCCGCACACTCAAAATGCTACAACTGGTTCTGGATATTAATTACGATATATTCTGGTATTTACTGCTTTTAAAACTCCACGCGCTGCATTCGTCAGATTGCACAAGAGCATTAGTTTATTTAAAATGGAATTACATGTTCCTGTCCCTTGTGGGTTGAAAGAACACCCGCAGGAAACGAGCACATCCTAAACGCTCAGAAACCAAGTAGTAAACGAAAACCCACAAAGCTATTGCATCTAAAAATATGTATTTTAATTATAAAGCTGATCTCAGGAGTTTTCAGGCTGACTCAGGGCTCTCTCGCCTACTGCCTTTTCATGTTCCCAGACTGGAGCATGGCAGTGCTCTCCCCTTTCCTTCAGAGAATTCACTTTGGGGTTTGCTATTGCCAGTTACTCAGTGCTGAAGTTTCTACAGCAGGTAGATCTACTGCCTGCCTTAGTTTCAGTCTCATTTCTTTTTACTCAGTCCTCTCTACTTCACAGTCTCTGTGTATCTGCTTTCGTCACTAATAAATTAATCTCCAGTGCCAGCTCTTGGTCTTATATCACTTTACGGCACTGAGCTCCACCCCTTCCCAAGTCTGCTCCTCCGTCTCCCTCATGATGCTCTTCGGCGCTTTTAGTCACTTGCACTCAAACCTTTAGTCCTAACTTTCATTTTTTAAAGTGGTTTATGACTTCTTCAATTTAATAAGACATTACGGCATGAGGCTGGAGTTTGTCTTGTCAGCTTTTCCAGCAAGGTTGTAAATCTGCTTGTGAAACATGAATCTGATGAGAGGTTGGAGGAGTAACAGGCCTTTACTCCTAACCGGCTGCAGATGCCCATGCCTCTAGATCTCAGATGAGATCTATTTTAAACATATTTTCTCTGGAATGCATAACAGGTGGGGATGCTATGGGGCTTCTTCAAGGGCAGTGAGTTGTGCCCAGAGGCACAGTGCAGCCAGGACAACCTCCTACAGCATTTGCTGGTTAAGGTGATACTCTTAAATCCATGCAACCTTAAATCCCATTACCTTACCTACAAAAAGCCTCTGTCCAACAGAGGAACGGGCCAGAGAGGACAGATGGCATTCAGAGACTGGGTTAATCCCCTGAAAACATGTTACCCAACCTGCTGCCTCCACCACAGAGGAGGCTGCCCAAAGCCTGTCACAAAAGGCACAAGGATTCACCCCATAGCAGGGAGACGCGAGAGGGGACAAGCAACAGAGGCAGCTCTCCAACACACGGTAACGAGGACCCAGGTTTTAGCCAGAATGTGCCAGCACAGTTACATTTCATCCACACGTCTTAATGGCAGGTGCATGCTCCAGGTAGCAGCAGGGTGGGGGGGACCCTGCACTGGAGTCTGCCCTTGCCACGGAAAGGATGCAGTGGAAATCAGTTGGAAATAGTCCTTCAACACCTATTCTTAATACCTAAAACCAAAGCCCTGCAGTTTATGGCACATCCAGAGCTCAAGGTGAAGGCAGCTGTGAAGCTGGGCTGTCTTCTGGACTTACACATGGGCAACAGGCGACCATCTCTCACAGTCCCCCCCACTGCTCCCCCGGACAGACACAGCCACGTTCAGCAGCAGGACTGCATCATCATCCCCAGGGAACCTGCAGCATCACCCACTGCCAGCACCTGCATCCCACACTCCTCAGCACCTCTCAGCAGCCATGCCAAACAGTTAAGGAGCTAAACATGTTTTCTTTTTAATATAATGTGATTGAGCACCACAAATAAAGAACAGCCAAACCCTGACCACTGTGGTCTTACTGCACCTGTAAAAGCTGGGATCTAAAGAATATATTCTTCAGCCCCACCTACCGGCACCTTATCCATTAGCTCCTTGCATAAGCAGCAGTAAAACGTCTCCACACATACAGATGTGGCTGCACCCTGCACCCCAACACTGCCCTTGAGCATCACAGATGGCAGAGGGAAACCCAGAAGGGCCCCAAAAATGAGTGTTCCGATCTCTCCCCATTGAAGCATGTCACCACGATCTACAGAGAGAAGGGACATGGACAAAAGCCATAAGTTGGGCAGGCACATAAAGAAAGAATAACCTTTGGACAAGCTTTTCCTGAAAACGCAGCATTTCCTTGGAACTGAGTCCAGTGGGGAGAGTTATTATGGGAAGATTTACTTCCACTGGGATGCCAAGCTTTTAATATCGCCCTTTTAAATAATGCACATTTAAAAAGGTTATTTTACTGCAAGAAAAGGTTAATACCATTGTTAGTTCTCGCCTGTCTGTCCTGGATCAAGTGCCTTACAACACCCGCTAGAAGAAGAAATAAATGTGGTGTTACCTGGCTCAGGCACAGCTGCGTCAGCCGGTGGCAGTGGGCAAGAGCCAGAAGTAGAGGAGCCACAATGTGCTGTCTAGCTGCAGAGTTCCATCTTGGAGAGGTCCTGGTTAAGGGATCAGCTGGGCTGTTAGTTCAGCTTTCGACTCTTCTGAAGGTACCATCTCACATCTTGCAATGAACCCTGCGCCTGGGCGAGAGAAGCACAAACTGCCCATCACTTACTGCTTGTTTGGAGACACCCATCAGTGGTCCCAGCCCACCTGCAGGTTCACCCCCCTGCTCTGCCCCTTCTTTTCCCAGCAAAGCAGCTACAGGACCTTGGACATTCACACAGACCATGGTGCCTGTCGCTGCAGGATCTAAAATCTTCCATCAGTTATGCTATAAAGTTTATTGTTGACACCCAGCAAATACAAGGTCAGGAGCGTGCAATTGGGACAGACGCATGGCTCAACGCCTTGCTGCGTGCTTGGATGTGTCCTCAAGAGACTGCACTGAGCAGGTCACATCAAATCCATTTCCTGCCCTTGCACTCTCCCAGTCACCTCACCCAATCCAGTCACTTTTGCTTTGTCACTTTCTGGTTCCAGTTTACCATCAGCTCAGCCTCTTCTGTTTCAGAAGTGCTGCTGGTAGGTTTGCAGTAGCTCTGACTGTTATGTGCTGAGGGCTATTAAAGCAGCTGGCAGGTATAGCAATCCAGCAGCCATGCCCCTCCTCTCCCTCCAGCCCATTTTCCTCCTCCCTTGGCCCTGGCAGGAGCACAACAGAGGGGAAATCACAGAAGTTGAGCTCCCGACCTTCCTCTCCTGCTCTAAGGACTGGAGTAGGCAAGAGACCCAGCAGTGGGAAGGACTCGCTGGCAGCATGGAGCTGGGGAAAGGCTCAGGAGATGCTGTGCTCTGATGCAAAACCTCATTTGCCTAGACTGATGCTTACCTGAGCATCTCAGTCTGATTTTCCTGATTGCTGTTCTCCCTTCCCAGATGAACCAGGAGGCACTAGATACTGTGTGCCCAGCTAT
>NW_010421899.1:34245-44283 GCF_000710305.1 Buceros rhinoceros silvestris | reverse complement strand
GGCGGCAGCCACCTGGCCGTCTGGAAACGTGCCTTCGTAGTGTTGATGGTTTCAGTCCGTGTCCTGACGGCTTCCTTCGCCGTGCCGAGTTCACGCTTCCAGCCTCGTAAAGATACCTCCTTATCTTAGTCGTGACGGCTACCCTCTTCTAGCTCTCCCTTGTTTCTAGGTGGACTGACACGAACTAATAGCGATCCTATAAATAATTTGTGTAAATAAAGAAATTGTAGTTAATAATTGATGTGTAGAATTATATCTCTCACATTCCTGAATGCTCTAACTTCTATTTGCTTCTCAAAAATTCAGCTGTGTGGAGTAGAGGCACCTTCAGTGAGGTACCCATGATGACTCCTGGTTACTATTTCAGTGGCTTGAAAAGAGCTGGAGAAAGACAAGGCTTAAAAGACAGAGGTGCAGTGTGCGCCCGTGAAGTTCTTTTCCTGTAGGTGAGGTGGAGCTCCATGCTCCAAGGCTGGAGGAGATCCCTCAAGTGCAGCGTAGGGTTACCAGTACTGTCCTCTAGCTCCACTTGGAGAAAATCGCTATTAAACCAAAGCTCAACCCCAAAGACGTGCATCCCTGTGGCTGCCAAGGGCACAAGGGTATAATTAATGTCCAAGCAGTGAAGGCTGGTGTTGACAGTTTGATTTCTGTGAGAGGAAGAGCACCCTGCAGACACTTGGTGGAGGAACACTGTCTATTTGCTGATCTGCAAGAGAAAAATAACATCTAGCAGAAATTAGAACAAAAGAGCGCTAAGGTGTTGTCCTGAGGGATCTAAGCCAGAGACAAGGCAGGCGTCTTGGCCGACAACTTGAAATGCATGGCATTATACCATCTGAAATGCATACCATTGTTTTCTGTACACCTGTAAGATTAGCAAACCACCTCCTGTGGGCATCTTTGGTCCTTCTTTCAGAGAGTCGTTGCTCAGGAGCTCTGTCAATGAGCACTTCACTTTTCAACAGGCTCATGCTCCCTCTGTTTGTTTTCTCTCTGTAGAGATGGTTGTATCAAAGCTGTGGGCCAGGCAGATGTTATTCGCAATCAGTTTTCAGGAGCAACTTTTGAAACAATAATTGACTGCTCCGGGAAGTGTGTGTTACCAGGTAGGTGTATTTTTTCATAATGATACAAAGCTGAATGATAGCAAGTGCTTACAGACACAGCAAAAGTGTATTAAACATCCTTCCATCTTTTTCGTCTGTATTGACTACTGGTTCGATGATATCCCATATTGAGGGGCAGAGGATTGTAGCTTCCTCATAAGGGGTGCTGCAAGGAGAAAATAGCAGCGCTTGGCGTGGTTTTTTGGGCTTAATGGTGGAGCTCTTTCTCCTCTTGGTTCGTTCTTACATCTGTTCCTCTGTATCATGGATCACCATGGTAACAACATAGCTGGCCCGCTGAGTGTTTTTTGAGTTTAGTGTCTATTTTCTGTGCCATTTCTACCCACGAGGCGTGGAGCTCAGTCTCTCCATCCTGCCTGCAGCTGATTGGAGGCGAGAGGGCAGCGCAGAATTTTAAGTCATGTACTCTGCAACTTTACCTGACCAAAAAACCAAAAACCCCAAAATAAACCTAGGCAAGTCTATTTCATGTCAAACTTTTCAAGTGGTGTTAGCACATGAGCTGTTACACCTCTGTTTTGATTGCAGTGGCCTTGGGCATCCATCAGTGTTGGTTTCACAGCTTGTACAAAAAGTCATCAAAACAACATGCAACTAATGCATTTACCTAGAGATGTTTCACATAAGGTGTCAGCCAGTACACTTAAAAAAAATTTGAAAGAAAGAAAATTAATAGCCTTTGAAGAAAATCCTAGCTTTTTGGTGGGTTGGATTTTTCTTTTTCTCTAACCAGAGAAGTAGAGTCTTTATAGAGGAGCTTCTGCTGCTCATTTAATTTACTTGCATGTTCATAACCTTTTCTCTTACACAGTGAAATAACCTGAGTGTACATTTACTTTGTTTCTTTAGGCCTGATAGACGCACATACACACCCAGTGTGGGCTGGTGACAGGGTACATGAGTTTGCAATGAAGGTAATGACATACAGAGCTGGGTTTTCCTTCCTCTTTTTCGTGCATAACTATTTCTACTTTCTAATGACTCCCATTTTTCGTCTTTAGAAAAGTGTGTAATTTCTATCAGATAGTCTGACTGAGGGGGGACGGATGATTTTTGAATACTGGTAGACTAAGGGAGGAGTGTTACAGCAGCCTTTGCAGCCAGCCTTGATGTATTTTTGTGTTAACTGAGGCAGTGCAGGAGTGCTGCCTTCTATTGCCACCTAAATCTTTAAATTTTTTTTTTTTTTTCCTGCATAAATGAATTTTTGAGCTAGAGATAGGTTTTCCTCTTGGGATCAGGGGTAAGCAAATCTTCAGAATAATTCTCCCTATGTGGCTTCTTACGTCATTTCTTTGCTTAAGTGGAAGGGAGAGAGGAGGGGGAGGATGGAAGAATTAACGGGGTGCTTTCTTTTCCCCTCATCCTTTTCTGTCTCACTGCAAAGAGACTTCAAGGCACTTTCCAGAATCCTTTGGTTAGAAAATGCACATTCTATAACTAATTGTATGGGGGGGTTGTTTTCTTTTTTTTTTTTTTTTTTTTCCCCCAACTGGGGAGGTGCCTACACTTTCCAGAATCCTTTGGTTAGAAAATGCACATTCTATAACTAATTGTATGGGGGGGTTGTTTTTTTTTTTTTTTTTTTTTTTTTCCCCCCAAGCTGGCAGGTGCATCCTATATGGAGATCCACCAGGCTGGGGGAGGAATACATTTTACTGTGGAACACACTCGGAAGGCCGCAGAAGAAGAGCTGTTCAATACTTTCAAACACCGACTTGAACGCATGCGCAGAGCAGGATCTACACTGGTTGAGTGCAAGAGTGGTTATGGCTTAAACTTAGAAACGGAGCTTAAAATGCTCAGGGTGATCGAACGCGCTAAGCAGTCCATGGATATTGGCATTTCTTCTACGTACTGTGGAGCTCATTCTGTGCCAAAGTAATAGGACTTGATTTTTCTTGCTCTTGTTACGTATTATTGCTTCATATTGAGAATTGGCTGTTATTTTCTGAAAGGTTCTTCTGCCCAGCCCTCCTAGAATATAACATATTTGAAACAACAGCCAGTGTTTACCGAAGGCTCTCCTAAATTTTAATTTGAAGGAAGATGGGGAAGCATTATTTAGTGGTTATTAAATACCAGCATAAGCGTATCAGAGAATCCTGCCTCCAGCTGATGCTCACACTGAACATAATGCAGATTACAGGGTTTCCTGTACCAAAGTTCTGCTTGGGTTTGCTGCTGCCCTTCAAGCTTAGTCTCTGCCATGATCTTTTATTTTGGCCTGCTAACAGAAAAAAATACTGTATTGATCTTTATGTACCTCAGTAAACGAAGCTTAATTATGCTTCCATGCAATGAAGAATTGCATATTTCTTATAGGTATGAGATGAGTAGAAGACGAATTAAATATGCTTAATCACAGCTATTTTGATGGCTCCAGTAGACATACCAGAACAAGCCAGCCTTTCTTACTTGGACATTTTTCCCCTATAATGAAAACAACATCTTCAAGTTACTAGATATCATTGTCTGAAACTACTAATGGGGGGTTTCAGCTAGGTGAGTGTATTTTGAGAGACTAAGTAGTAGGATGTTAGAAGACAAGGCATCCAAGATGCCAAACTTATGAAAAATACAATCTAACATTCTTCGAATAAAAAGTAACTTATGTTTGAGAGTGCATGAATTACAGTAGGTTTACATATTTTAATCTGAAGGGTTTTTTGATTAGATAATTTTATAAATAAACTAGTTATTGCATGTATTATTCAAATGTTTGCCAGGCGTCAAGAATGTTATTCTTATGGCTCTGTAATATTTTCTTTTCATTAGAGGGAAGACTGCTACTGAAGCCACAGATGACATTATCAATAACCATCTCCCTAAACTGAAAGAACTCAAACTAAGTGGTGAAATACATGTTAACAATATAGATGTGTTCTGTGAGAAGGGAGTCTTTGATTTGGAATCTACTAGGAGAATTCTTCAAGCTGGAAAAGATATAGGGTTACAGATTAACTTCCATGGTGATGAACTCCATCCGATGAAATCTGCTGAGGTACGTCTTTCTCAACATTCAGTTAAGCCATTTTTGCTCTAGTGAGAGGTGAACCTTTAAAAGAACTGCAATTTTCAAAACCGAGGTTTTCTTTTCTAAGACCTCATAAAACAGACCATTTGTAGGCATCTATTTCTATCAGACAAAGTGTGGCCCTTGGGCAGCTTTGGAGTTAAGGACGCGGGAGGAAGCCTTGACCTCTGGGACTAACATGCACTGCCTAATCAAACATTGACTTTGCTTATCTTCCGCATGGGATATGGATGGGGAAGGTGGATACCTGTGAACCCAAGAATGACAAAAACATGGTTTCTATGCAAATTGAAAAGTCTTCGTTCCTTGAATGTCCTCTTAGCCGCAACAAGTCAGATGTGCAGTGAGCGGTGATGGTTTTATCAAGAACAGGCTCCCAAATATCCTGATGAGGAAAGTCACTTTGGGACCATGTTTCACTATCATTTAAACATTGCTTCCTTCCTGTGGGGTCTGCTCAATTTAGTCTCTGCTATATTTAAAAAAAAAAAAACCAAACCAAACACAACCAAAACAACCAAAAATCCAAAAGCAAACCACAAACTTGATTGATCATAAAAGCCTTTTTTGTGCTTCACCATTGACAGCAGCAGTGGCATCACTAGTTCTACAACCAGTGTCAGTTTTGTCAACCATTTTCTGAGGGATACTTTGTGAGCAGGTGCCAATAGTGGTTTTATCCATAGCTGTCCTGTAGTTTGTACGTTAGTCAGCTAAAAATTTTTCCACTTGGTGGATGGTTAACACCTTTTTGTGATCAACTTTTCTTGCAGTAAATTAGCAGATATTTTGTTTCTGTATCCCATTTGTTCTTTCAAGCATTCTTCATGATTTTTCTTTTAGTAAATTTTACGTTAATAGTGAATTGTTTCCTCCAGTCTTTTGAAAACAACATTACTCACCGTTCTCAATTAATTCAGTAAAGCACTTGTCTTGAAAATTTGCTTAGCTTGGAGCTGAACTAGGAGCCCGAGCTATCAGCCACCTGGAAGAAGTTAGTGATGAAGGTATCACAGCGATGGCAAGAGCTAAGTGCGCTGCTGTCCTTTTACCAACAACTGCCTACATACTAAGGTAAGGCCGCTAGGCTGGACGAAAACCTCTGCAACAGCAATACCATGTTTGTGGTTTGGGGGTCTCTTACGTTAACAGCGTAAGGTTGTATCTATGCCTGCTGGATCAGTGAAGACAATCACAAATAGAAAGAGCTGAATGAGCTCCCTTATGTCTTGTTTCTGTTGGAGATCCTCAAAAATGAGGCACTACCCTACTTCTGAGGAGTCTCACAGTGGATTTGGAGTGGTTCAGTCAACATTGGAATTTAACCCTTATAGCAGGTTAAGGTAATAATCAGAGATACATTTAAGAAGAAAACTGGACTGGATTTCTTTAATCCATTTAGATTTTGAAAACTTAGTTTTCTTCTTTTCAAACAAATTATATCTGCAATATATGTATTAGCTCTCTTGCAGAATGTTTTGCTGGGAAATCGATCCTTTGGTTATCAAAAGAGCTGAACTGTGGGTAGCATTTTAAAAATCTTGTCTGATTTTACCCAGGCAACACTGAGCAGAATTGCCCTAAGAACACTATTTTTGATATGAAGATAGTGCAGATAAGCACAGCTGGATCAGCTGATTACCCCTAATGCCCACTGGGCCATGACCCAATAATACCTTCCCTCCTGTGAAGAGAACATTCTTGAGCTGATTTTGGTTTATTTTCTACAGCTCGCTTTCTGAGGCATTGATGGTTGTCCCATTGCCACCTTCTCACCTCTGTGTCTGTGCTTGTGTTCCTGTCTCTGGTTAGCTGTTTGTGTCCTGCAGTGGTGCTTTAGAACCACTGGCTGACTGCAGCTGCCTGCACCACCAGAACACAAATCTCGGAGGAGACACGTGGTCTGACAAACCGATCCCAGGCAGGGACGTATAGGAGACAACAGAGATGCAGCCGCCTGTGGGAAAGTCTGCAGCTGTAACTCATGTGTTAGGCCAGAGATTCCACGTGGTGGAAAGTTTATAACCTCAAGCTAAGTCTAAGGTGGGCAGAGCCATAGGAAATGATGTCTCGTCTGTTGCAGTGTCTGCTGCACTATTTACTGAACACAGGCCTCCCAGGCTAGTACACTTTAAGAAGAGATACAACAGATAACCGGTTTAAGAGTATTACAAGGCTGGAAACTGCACAATGTATGAAAAGTCGCGATGAGGCGATGTGGTACATCCTTTGCTGGCCTCCCTCAGCACTGATGGTGAGAGCTCAGACTTCTGTTTAACAACAGAGTTAACTCCCAGAGCATCGTGTTGTGCAGGAGCAGGTGGCATTTCCTCATAAATCTAAGCTAAGAGACTTCTATAGAGAGAGGGTTGGTTTACGCCAAATCTAAGCACTTCATTGAGATCTCATTTATTGTTCTTCTGTATTATCTGCAGTGCTTCTAAAACTGCTTTCTAAGCAGCAGTTTAATCTTTACTGTTACACTGGTTGATTTACAGACACCATGTTTGGCATTATTTGCTTTACAGTAATTATGTTCATAGAGTGTCTTTCCTGTGGCTGGTCCTTGCAAACATCTACCCAGGTTAATCCAGCGGCTGAACGATTAATTTAAAGTGGCTATCCCAGATATTGAAGTTATTGAAGGGATCTTTTGCATTAACATTGCTAAGTGAGAAAATCCCCCAACATTTACAAATTAAATTCACAGCCTCAGCTCACTATTTCAAATTGCCAACAGAAGCTGGGAAGGGACTATTGGATTGCTTTTGCTACTGCGCGTATTTGGGAGCCTGACTTGGAAGGACAAGAAAATTACTCTTTTTGAGAAATTTAGGTTTTCACCTTGTAAATCCTTAAGTGGCTCAGATCTGGAAAAGCACCAAAATTTCAGAGGCCCAGAGCCAGATGGTTGATAACTGGCTGCTGCCACATGCTGTTACTGCAAAAGCAGTGGATCACACTTGCTGTTTATGCTGTCTGTAGGGTGATAGGCAGGGAGCCAAGAGGAGAATTTGGTCTTCAGTCTCTGAAAGGATTAGTGCAACTGAAAGCAAGTACATAGCCAACTGAGCGATGACTTCTGCTCTTGTAATTCGTCATGTTATGAGTATGTGAATTTTATTGACAAGTGTCTTTTTCCCAATAGACTAAAGCAACCTCGAGCTAGAAAAATGTTAGAAGAAGGAGTTATAGTTGCTCTTGGCAGTGACTTTAATCCGAATGCATACTGTTTTTCAATGGTAAGCTGTTCCTGATACCTATGACATCTCATACTGGTACAATTTTGTGTGTAGATCTTGCACACTTAAAATAGTCTTCACATCTGCTGGATGCCCTGCTTGAACAACTGCTCATGCTTATTTATGTGTGATGGTAGAATTTGCCAGAAATTCTTGAAACCAGAAGGGGTTCTACTCTTCATATTCAATGAAAGGCTTATAAAAAGTCTCTCAAAGTTCCCGATTTTAGAGTTGTTACTTTGGACTTGGCAAGATTTACATTACACAGGACAAGGAGGGAGGAGAGCTCTTAGGGGTTTGAGAGATGAACAGCTTTATTTTTGTTACTCCCATTTTCCACTTAACTTGCCGACTAGCCTATGGTGATGCATCTGGCCTGTGTAAACATGAAGATGTCAATGAATGAAGCACTAGCAGCTGCCACCATTAATGCGGCTTATGCTCTGGGAAAATCGGACACGCATGGCTCCATAGAGACTGGCAAGCAGGGGGATCTTGTTGTCATAAATTCATCAAGGTTTGTTCTTCCGTTGTTGTTTGAAACGTAATTTAACGTAAGGGACTTTGTCACCATGTCTGGATGGTGGAGAGGTTAATGAATTTCTCATGCTTTAGAAGTAATTTTCATCTGAAAAAAAGCTAGCATTTTAGACCCACTTTCATTCTCCTTAATCACTCCAGTGGTATGTAAAGCCTAAGATATTTGGGGATAACATTACAAATAATCCATGCCTAATTACAAATTATCTCAAGATAATAGCTCTTTATTTTGTGGAAGGAATTGTCTACTGATTTGTATGTTAACTCGCTATATTCATGCAACAAGAGATCAACATGTAGACGTGGAATAGTGTTTTCCCATGGTTCAAGCAAATAGTTTCTAATTGCTGAGTATACAAGGTGTGTGACCCGTTTTTATGCAAGTCCGTATGTTCTTAAAAATCTTGTTGTCTTTTCAGGTGGGAACACTTGATCTACCAGTTTGGGGGCCATGAGGCATTGATTGACTATGTTATAGTTAAAGGAAAAGTCATCTATCAAAATGAGAGATATGGGACAATGAGCAGTTACTGAGAGAAGAGAGTAATTTAGGAAGCTACTGTAATCAAATAAGCATGGAGTGTTTCAAAGCAATGGTCAAATTAGATTTGTAGCTACTGGTAAATTGTTTGCCTGCTCACCTTACCAGCCTTCTTATTCGAATAAACTTTACCAAGCATTAGCCGTTTGGTGTGTCATCACATCTGCTGACCTCTCCACTGCATGAAAATAATTGTATCCATTTGAAATAAGATGGTTTCCAAAAATAGTTTCCTATATATTTTTAATCTATAAAATTATTCTTGAAAATAACCCGAACAAACCCCCAATGAAAGAAGAAGTTTGGATCCAAGTAGGATTTATTGAGAAGAGTGATGTTAAGTCACCTGTGACAGGCATTTGCATTTGGAATGGCCCTTGACAGTGCTGGGAGGCCACAGCATCCCAAGGCAACATTCATAGCACCTGGGTCTGCTCAGACTCAAAGTAAGGAGATACCAGGAACTAGGTGATGCTGGGAAGCACAGTATCTTACCTCACCAAAATACCAAGTCTCCTGGTTTCTGCAGCCTTGAAACACGGTGGGAGGCAGTAGCTGGGAGCCCAGCAAGGTGCTGCTTACCAGCTGATCTGCAACATCTTCCCTTGCTGAAGATCTCACTGCTCCTTGGGGGCTGTAGGGGTACAAGGAGGAGAGGAAATTGCAATCGGGCACACCACTCACTGGGCTGCTGAATGTTGGAGTGCACAATGAGTTCGAGGCTGAATCAGGCCTACCGTTGGAAATTAGTGACGCCAAAACATAACTGCTCTTAGAGGCAGTTAGCCCAGCGAGGTCTGGCGAGTACAGCCAACATCTCAAAATTTCAATTATCTTGAAATTTAAGAGAAGATCACATACGGTGTTGTACAGATGTTCCAAAAAAGACCTGATTTCATTTATTTTAGGCTGAATCTGAAATGATGTGAGCCATGCTTGTTCATGGAGGTTTGGATGTGCTTCTGACGATAAGTACAGCAACTACTCAGAGCAATACCAAAACTTAAAATCCTGGGGATTTTTTAAAGTTCTTTTTTCATTCAGCTACTATTGTTTCTGGGGCTTGTCATTTGGAGGTGTGGTATGTAGAATAAAGGACAATACAGCTCTGGAGAGTTCGAGCTGTTGCAGTGTTTAAGCAGAGGGTGTGGGGTGAGGAGGGTCTCTGAGTACGCACTGACTGAGGCTTTTTTTCAACTTTGCAAATAGATGGTGGCTGCAGAAACAAACAGGTTTGTGTTCTGAAGGTAAAGTCGTAAAACTACACTGGACAAGCATGACAACCTTAGCATCAAGAATAATTATTGATATAAGCAGGTGACATAACCCGTGGTTATGCAGAGTCCTTTAGTGAACCAGCCCCCTGAGGAAGGACAACAGGTATTTGAAAGCTGGCACATACATGTATGAACTTTATTATGATCTTTTGATCTCCCTAAGCCTTGGGCACATCTGTTAACATCCAAAATATGTAAGCCACTCCACAGAGTATCTTTGTTCATGCTTTGAGCCAGGCTAGCCAGCTAAATCAGTTTTCAAAACAATTTA
>NW_010421899.1:31982-34110 GCF_000710305.1 Buceros rhinoceros silvestris | reverse complement strand
GCATTCCTGACACTAAACACATTTTCCTGCAAGCAGATGTGGCACCAGATGTGGTTGTAGACCTTCATTTTTATAGAGCTTGGAAGAACATCTGAAGTATGTGGTTGCACAGTCCATTCTGCTCCAGAGAGCCTTCGTAAATAAAGTTTATACAGGCAGTTGTGGAAAGCTGTCAGGGTACAAGTGCAGGCATTTCTGAAACACAGCATGCCGCCAGCACAGTGTCTCTTTGCTTTGCGTAGGCACAGCGCAAAGCTGAGGCCACTGTGCTGCAGTGTGTTCTGGTAGTCCCAGGCAGCCAACAGCGGAGGTGAGTGGGAAGCAATGCCCAGCCCCTCCTCTCTGAAGTGCCTAAGGTGTGCAGGAAAATTGCATAAGAAAAACCTCAAATATTTTCTTGTTGAACAGGAGCAGACAGTCGTGGCCTGAAACTGCTGACATGAGGGGATTCTGCTCTTTCTTACAGACTAGCTCTGATGGGAACCTCAAACCATGTGCTTGCTTGACCAGCTCGGCTGAATCCAGTAGCCGTTTAGAAGTATGCCTGAGGGCTGTAGTTAGTGGCAGGTTTGCAGTTAGAGGATGTGGTTATACTCCAGGGCCAAAGCTGGCTTAAGTGGTTCCTGATGGCTGGCTACATGGTCCTGCCCTTGCGCAGTCTGCAGCACTGTTACCACTGTGGCCATGCAGCTGCCAGAGAAAGCACATGCCACTGAAATGCAGGGAGATTTTTGTTTGCTTGTTTTTAACATGGCTCACTTCTGTGACGACATTCATCGTGCTGGCTTCTGCAGCTGCTAGGAACTTAGTGCTGGCTTTGCTGCTGGAGGAACCGTACTGCTTAGCCATAGCATGAGGCTGAAGGCAAATGGTTGACTCTACAAGATATAAGCCTGTCTGTTTGTTTTTCACACTCTGTTTTCATTAATTCCTGATTTTACACAAAATGGAACAGTTTCAGGGGGAGTTTGAGACAGGCCTGCTACAGAGAGCCTAGACTAGAAGGGCAGGGACCTCCTTGGCACATGAGGGAGAGATACTGCTGGAGATAGATAGTACCAATGAGATGCAGAAGGAAGGAGCTGAACTGGGAGCTCACATGTCATGAGTGGGTACCCTTCACCACACATTGGGTGTCTCGCTGCTAGCTTGCCAACAGGCAGGAGTCCTCTTCTCAGGGCACATTTAACATGGTGGGTCTCAAACACTTGAGGGTAGCCCCACACTAGTGCTCTGACTGCTCCTTATGGCATAGCCAATAGCCTGGGAAGATTTCCAGCTCGTGGCAACCCACATGCAGCTGTGGGTATCAGGCTGGTAGCATCAAGGCTGGTGGTTGTGAACCAGCCTTAACATGTCATCACTGCACCATGATATGAAGTCTGAGTCCTGACTCTTCCCTTGCAAAATAAAGCCTGTGCCAGAGGTCAGTGTTGTAACATGGAGCTTGCTATGACACGAGCCCCGCTGTGGGGATGGGGCCCTCAGCAGCCAGGCAGATACCCAGTGAGCTACAGGAGTGTAGATCCTGGTGCTATCACTTCAGCAGTACTTCGTATCCACCACTCCCTACATCTCTTCCTCCTCCCCACTTTTCCTTGCCCCTGTTACACCTGCCCTCCTTATTTCCAAATTAAGCTTTTGCTTTACATTTTTGTCATCACACATGACAGGAAAATAGATTGCTACAGCCATATGTGAAGTCTCAGTTTGTTTATTGCAGGTATGAGCCTATAGCTCTTGGAAAGCTGCATTAAGTGTAGTCCATCACCAGAATACAATATATATATTTTTTTCTGGAGCAATGATCTCCATAGCACATTTTTATGCACACAGCTTTTCTGATTTGTGAAGCACCTGCTCTAAAAATGCTTTTGTTATACAAGAGCCTGTACCACACATATGATCTGTAAAAGAGAGAAGAATTAAGTGTAAAGATAATTTTGCTTGTGGCAGAATGAAGGGGATCACAGCAGTTACCCACAGGGAAAAAAAAAAAAAAAAAGGAGAGAATATAAAAATTAGGCTGTCTGGTATCCTTGGCAGGGATGAAGAGAAACAAGCAAAGAGCTGACAAAACAAATGCAGGAGGCCCTGTATATAACATCCACTGGTTTCAGCAGGCGTT
>NW_010421899.1:15590-31882 GCF_000710305.1 Buceros rhinoceros silvestris | reverse complement strand
GTTTGGAAGCTCAGGAAATTCAGTCAAAACCACACTATCATGACAAAGCTGTCTTTCACAGGTGAGGAAACTAGCGAGCCATTTCTCTACTATCTGTTTTTGCTCCTGGGCTAGGCAGTCAGGTCCTCTGGGTCACCTGGAGAAACCACATTGAGTTCAAGTAGAAGGCCACTCTCAGGCAAGGTCCTGGAAAGGATCTGTGCTCTACCAGAAGACTGCAACTCTTAAAGTTCATCCTGATGCCTGTGGTCATGACCAACACCCATATTCATTTCCCGCAGTCTCAGGGAGAAAGCTGTGGGTGAAATGGGTCTCGATTCAGGGATATGTTCTCTCCTGTACTTCTCAATGTAAGGTTTAGCCACTTCCCACACCTGCACAAACAAGAAAGCGGAACAGCAGAATTAGAGGCAAAACAAAAGGTCAGGGAAGACATCAAAACACAAGTTCAGGAAACCCTGTAGGAAAGTTATGAAGAGGGAGGTAAGAATTACAGGTTACATAGATACTCTGTATGTGATCAGCAGAACTAGAGAGGCAGCCGGAGTGAGGTGGAGGGAAGACTGGATGGATGGAGTTGACAGGGGATAGGAAAAAATACAGGACCAGGGGGACAAGGTGAAAAGATGCAAGGGTAAAACATTGTGTGTTGTCTTGTTACGCGTTTAGTGCTCCATATGCAATATTTGGGAGAGGATGGCTGACATCTGCTACAAAACCACTCAGTCATGAAGGGGAGAGGGAAGCAAAATGGCAGCTGGCATGGACAAAGAAAAAGAGAAGGGATGGTGGCTGGGGTTTAAAGAAGAAAAGGAAAGTTCTACAGTGTCCTTTGTCTCTCATCCTCTAAGTGCTGCAAGGAAAAAAAAAAAATTCTCCCATTTGCTTATTCTCCTCTATTCTGTTACTTACATTTTACAAACAAATAAAAAAAGATCCCATAGCTGTACAAACACTTGGCCCAAGTGAACACATTTCATCACTGCTATTCCCTCATCCAGGTCCCCTTATTGCTTCTAGACCACGCCCAAGGGCCTTAAGGCTGGGGAACATTCACGCCCCAGGAATGAGGATCACCATCTGGAGACCCTGACAGTTTCTCTGGACATCTGTAGGGTCCTCAAACGATTCAGAGTTGCACCTACGTCTAGACACTGCCAGATTTAATAATGTAAGCAATTTATTACACAAGGCAAGTTTAGGAACTGATTTCTAAACCTATCCCACTAAAACTAAAGAAAACCAAATCTCAGAAAATCTGATGGGTTTGACCCAGGAAGAGGAGTGCTTTAAGTGAGGCCATCCAGTGAACACATGGAGGAGTATTTCCAAAGCAGAGTTGCAGTGTGCTTCTCAAGACAGTTCTACTGCACGTGCAGAAAGTCAACACTTGCCTTCTGCTCCATGAGCAGCCTGTGAGCTGCTTCAATGTCTGGGGCCATGAAGCGATCCTTCATCCAAGGCCTGTAACAAGACACATTGTGAACATTGGTCAAATATTAACCACCACCAGCCAGTCTCCAGCTGCAATAACCTCTGATCTTACCTCACAACAGAGCGTACGAGGTCATAGACCTTCTCCAATGGGGTTGTTGTCCTCAAAGGGCGCAGGAATTCAATGCCCTGGCAGGCTGCGAGCAGCTCAATAGCCAGAACTAGGTAATCAGAACAGCAAGAGGGATTTTTTCTAAGTACAGATCAAGGCGAGGTTTCCCTTATAAAGCTATCCCTGGAGTTTGTTCTGGCCAATATGACATGTTTTCAGGCAAGGTGAAAAGACTGGTTGATCCACACACCTCAGAGGGGCAGCCCAGCAGCAGGATCATTTTATGGATGGTGTTGGGGTTAGTATCCAGCATTTTAGCAAGCAG
The DNA here is from genome assembly GCF_000710305.1 of Buceros rhinoceros silvestris. Classification (NCBI taxonomy): domain Eukaryota; kingdom Metazoa; phylum Chordata; class Aves; order Bucerotiformes; family Bucerotidae; genus Buceros; species Buceros rhinoceros. The sequence goes on along the minus strand of NW_010421899.1, from coordinate 30,011 downwards.
ATTTTGGGTTCTCTGCCATACAGACCTTTCAGGATGCCAGGAACTCCTGGTCACCACAGCCTTAAATGCATAGTTATCTCTTCCAGAGCATCCCGAATACCCAAAATACTGGCTATCATAAACCAGAAAACCTCTTTAGGACTGAGAAGAAAGGGACCTGAGCTATAAAAGAAAGTTCTGACTTGGAAGAGCCCAGTAAAATTACAGAGCTTTGGAAGAGAATCTTCTGTCTGGAGAAGTTTGCATTGTATCTGCCCACCTCACACTTGATCGTTATTAGCATTAATTCCTCATTTTCATGAGCCGAGGAATTGAGTGAACCAAGTGGATCTAGGATACACTGTTTCTCAGCACACTGTCAAAACACATGGTTCCTCAAACTCATTTATCTGCACACAAAAAATGTAAGTCTTCAGAGCACTCAGACGTACAAACTTAAGTGGGCGAGTGCTTTCAGTATTTGTGTGCCGTGTATTACTCTGCTCTCCTACCAACAGCTAACACCTGTATCTAAGCACACCATCTGCCAAATAAATAAATAAAAAGCACGAGAGCAATCTGTCCTTCTAAGCAAGAGGAGAAAACTTTGCTGAGTGTCCTGCAGTAAGCAGTTCTGTCTGACAAGAAACACTTAGTGGTAGATTTACCACATTTCTGTTCAAAAGATCAAACTGCTTCTAAAAGTAGGTACTTAAAACAGTAATTATTAGATAGTTCTTTCATGTGCATTAACTCCTTTTTTCTTAAAATACATCTAAAAATAATGGCACTAATATCTTCATCTAGTTACATACATAAGGTCTGTCTGGAAATGAGCAATTTAGTTTTACCTTGTTCCACGTGTTCAATAACTCTCAAAGCTTTTCTTGCAGCCCATCCTCCCATGGAGACATGGTCCTCCGTGGCAGCACTGGTTGAGAGAGAATCCACGGAAGAGGGGTGGCACAAGGCTTTGTTCTCAGAAACTGCAAAAATCCAGTGCAATGAATGTAGGACAGAATGGGCACGAGACAGCAGAAGCAATGGTCAACCTGGAGCAAAGAGCCTGTCCACCACCTCAGGTTCAACTATTGATGCATTTTTGAAAAAGGAGCAATGTTTTTACCTGGACTGAATAATTTGTAATAAACATTTGAAAACTACCATTACCTCTGAAAACAGTAACCACTATCATTTTATAGATGCAAATATTAACCAAATACAGAAAGACCGCTCACTCCTCCCTCTGCAGTTGGGGTTGCTCTGGCTCACAGGCGTGATGGAAACTGAAGAGCGGACAGAATAACTGAAATAGAAGCCTGGTCTCGCCTGTTACTTCAAGGCAACTCTCTTGGTTCCCTCTGTTTTTGGTCACAGATACTGCCCCTACCCTGGGGCTCTCTTCAAGAAGAGAGCTAGAGCTCAGCATCTGGTCTCTTCTTATCGGAGCTGAGACACTTGCTGCAGAACTTGCTCCAGGAAGATGCTGTGGGGGTGCAATACAAACCTCTCCCACCCTCCTCACCTGGGTAGGAGGCTGCCCAAGTCCCTCCTCCAGGCACACACACCCTTGAGGGTGGGCGCACTCCAGCTTTGACAGCTGGGTGTGAGGCCTGGAACAAGTCTCTTAAACTGCACCGAAAAGTGAGGGTAATTTGGCTGCAAAAAGGGCTGTAGACACCATCTGATGACAATCTGAGGTTGAGAATTGCTCCTTAGAAGAGGAGAAACGAAGCCTGCTTTCCAAGTGCTCTGGCTGCACACAGACCTTTTCTTTCAGAAGCCCAGCAGGATGCTGCATAACACCCTTGCCAAATTAGGGGCTTCAGAAAAGCAACAAGAGCAACAGAGATGTGGTGACACCAATTGCATTTAGGCTGGAGTGAGACGGTCCAGGGCCAGAGCCCAGCTGGCGCATTCAGGCAGGAAACAGCAGATCCCAGAGAGGCTGCACGTGGCTACTGCAAACAGTTCTGTCTGGCAGGCACAGTGCTACCAGAGAGGAAGGGAGAGACGCGTCTAGCGGCATGGAGAAGCATTTGCAAATTTTTTGCAGCTTTATCTGTTAACCCTGGGAGCGAACAACATCAGCTGGTACACAAACACCTTAGAAACTGGATAGTGACTTTAAAAATATAAGTAATACCTTGTTAAAAAAAACCCAAAACCCAACAACAAAAACTCAGACTTCCATTTTTCAATAAATTCCTGGTATTTTGACCAGGGAAAGACGGTGTTAACCCATGGACTCCTGATGTCAGCACATGCTGAGTTAGGAGGCAGGACTGACATTTTAATTCCACACAGCAGAGACCGTAAACTCTTCTGAATCTCTTGCTCCAGAATGCAGAAACGAGCTGCAAGCCAAGCAACAGCTAAGGCCTGGAGCCATCCTAAACTCGGCCCAGCCAAAACCAAAAGCTTCCAGCCTTCAATCAAGGTGAGCACTTCAGCTCCTTTTCCAGCCCTGCTTCCCAAGACAGCCTCTAGGCAGGGTTCCATTATTATACTGATTTAGTTTGTTGACTTTTTTTTTCTGCAGGATGCTTATCTACATATTTATCTGACACCCTCTGTTCCTTTGTCAGTTTGCATGCCTTATAACTGACTCTTTACTCATAGTTTATCTTCACGTTGGCTTGTGTTTTCCTGAACCTATGAACTGTAATAACCCAGCAGGCTTCTTGTTGCCTTAGTCCTGAGTAATTGAGGAAAAATGTACTAATGCCTATTTTTAGCATGCTCCTCTGATAACCAGCCCTGGGAACTCCAGTCTCCCGAGGACTGTGGAGACTGATAATGATGTATACAGACCTGTCAAACGGAGACACAAAGTACAAAGGATATCCGGCTCAGCTTCAAGGCAGGTGGTGTCCCCATGCTGGTGAGAAGTGAGGAACAGAGGTATCCCCTGCTTACAAACGGTAACTATGCAAGCAGAGGTTCTGGGTTCAGCGGAGAGGCTCAGACAGATGTATGTTTGTTGCCTGCAGTGTTTTCTGTTAATTACAGTCCTATCTGAACTGATTTGCAGGCTCCTGGGTAGGCAGCTGTCACTGATTTCAACCAGAGCTCTTACTGTGGTCACAGTAAATCAGAGCACTCCCTGCCAATCTCATACAGATGCAAGCAGGTGAGCATTCCCACCAAAGTCCACCTAAGGGTTTGCATGCTCAGAGCACTAAACATGCCCATGAGTCTGTGCAGAATAAAGAACCTTGAGCTGAAAGAATTGCAGCTGTACTCAGTGCTCAAACTTTGCACCCAGACAGCACAAAGCACGTTAAGAAGAGATGGAAAGTTATCAAATTATAACTGCCTCGATATAAATTGGTTTTTCTAGCTTGCTGTCTTTATGATATTGCTCAAGCACTCACCCAGAGCAGCTGCTGTGCAGTGTGCAATCATGAAGCCAGAGTTCAGACCTCCTTCAGTGACTAAAAATGCAGGCAGTTCGCTGAGTGAAGGGTTGCAGAGCCTCTCAATTCTTCTTTCACTAATTGCAGCAAGTTCATGCACACCAATTGCCAAATAGTCCAGAGCCTATAAAAAAAGATGCCATGAAACCAAGTGACAGTAAAAAAATGACCCAAAGGAACCAAAACGGAAACAATTTTTTTTTCCTCCAGATGCTTGATTACCTTTGCAGGATATTCACCATGAAAGTTTCCTCCAGAAATGGTCTCTGTTCTTTCAGCAAACACCATCTTTAAGGAGAAGTTAAGGCACAAACACAAGTGAAATTCAGTTTACATGACAGATATATGTCAGTATTCCAAATATCTTAACTGAAGGGATGTTTGTGCTAATAAGCTCTTATTTGCAAGCACATCATATTACATCCACGTTGTCACATTTCAGAAAATCAAGACCCAATCTCCATTCTCCAAACTTGTAGACAGTTTTGACATGTATTTTTCCAAATAGACTACATAAAATAACATCTTTGATTAGGGATGTGGAAGGGTGCAAAGAAACACATATGTTTGGATCCTAGTGTAGTTTCTCAGTTCCTTGGTAGATTTTTTCCACGGCAGATTACAAGCAGTAATGCTTAATATATTGATCTGATATTATACTGCTGAGGGGAATCCAGCCTTGTTCAGTGCTGGTGCAAGAACTGTGCACAGAGTTTACCAGGCTGAGCCATGGTGAGGCTTACCAGCCATGTGCCCTTTGTCTGCCTTCTCTCACTGTGTGAAAATTTTGCTCCACAGTGCAAGTTTCACTCATGCTGTACCAACAAATGTTGCATAGAACTCACCATCTATCTCTGTCCATCTGGTTGCCAAGTCCCATCTGTCTACCTATCCGATATAAACATACAGAATCTCATCTAGGAAACATCTAACGTGCACTAAACCATATGCATATGTGCTTTCTGTGCCACAACACATGCTTGCATGCACCAGTGTAGACATAGGGAAAGGAAGACAGGTTGCTGTTGCAACCAATGGCCCTTATTGACTAAAGTCAGGTTGGTTTTTTTTTTTACCTCTATGCATAGAATTACATAGAAGAAAAGGATGAAAAAGTCTGAGCAAAATTTTACGTAGAAATAATCAAAAAGATACAGGGTTGTCTGTGGCACTATTGATTTCAGTCGTCACGATGTCCTTCACAAAAGCAATTGTATCATTTACAATTCCATGGACCTAGGAAAAAAAAATACATTAGTACCTAAGCTTCGTATCTACACTTAGTTCATCCTCAGGGTCCTGACTAAGCTGCAGGTACCCACTCAAGGGTGCCTCTCAAGACTCAAGGTGGTCTTGGATTTGCTCTTAAAATCAGGAGTGTCACTGTGGAAGAATGCCCATCCTAGACACCCCAAAGACCCTATTACGGCTGTATGGCTGAAAGAGTAATCCAAAAGTGTCATTCTTTTCTTGATGGGTTGGTTTACCCTAAATGAAGGTAAGATACTTATTCAGTGACAGAAGTGTTAATAGAGGACAAATAGCCTTACAAAGCTCCCACAGAAAACAAAACCTCTCCTTAATCAAGTACCATTAATTCCACAGTTTAATAGCTTTGCTCATGTTAAAACTTACAGGACTGAGTTCTTCCAGTATGGCTGAGATACCACACTCCAGCTGCTTGTGGAAACACCTTTCCCCAGTTCACTGTCTTAGCATAAATGCAGAAGAAAAGCCCTACAAAGCCTATGAGCATGGAAAACAGCACCTTCCCCCACTTCCAACACTTGGCCTTTTCCAGATCTGGACACAGCTTTGTTAGATGCTGCCTGATGGGTGCAGGAGTGGGATCAGTGAATTACATGCCCCCATTAACACTAACTTTGAAGTGAGGGAGATGTACAATAAAACTGCTTCCTCTAATGGGGTCAGACAGCAAATAATTGACAAAACTTCTGAGGTGGGAACTTCGCCATCACTTATCTATTACTATGAAAGGGAATAAAAGTTGTTTCTTACCTGAGGGCAGCAGCGCATTGTATATGCATCCTGAACTCGGTCACAGAATCTATGGCTCTCTAGAAGGAACAAGGGAGGTAAAAAACAAATATTCCTCACACAAAAGCATATGGGCTACTCTTAAAGGAACCAGCTTGTCCTGGCAACCTGAGAGGGTGAAGATTGTTCACCTGCTATTTCTGATGGATGATGGTCAGAATCTAGAAGGGACCTGAATCGAAACGCCACTTCAACCTGCCCTCGATGTGGGCGCACTGCATGGATATCTAGTAAAACAAGTTAGACTGTTAGGTTTTGCCTCTCTTGTCAACAGCTGTTAAGCAGACAAGAAAGGCCCAGTACCCACCAGTATCAAAAGCCCTTGTTGTACCCTTCAAGACTTCAAGTGTAAGGGCAGCGATTATGTCAGCTTGTCTAGCTATGGCACCAGCCCTTTCAACTGCTTCACATCCCAGCGAGGTGATCATTTGTGTCCCGTTGATGAGAGCCAGACCCTTCAAAGGCAGAGCAGATGTTAAGCAAATTCATTGCAGCTATTTCACGTGCTGTGATAATTCCGCATCTCTGTGACAATTCTCCTTCTCATATGAATGAGTTAAAGACCTTTGCTCATCTTCCTGGGTCATCCTGAAATCATAAAATACGCAGCTTGACTGTGCATCTTTGCTACGTAAATTGCCAATGTTCACGATCCTACAAAATAGCTATAGAACACCCTTGGAGCTCCAGTAGTTCCAAGCAGGAGGTTTATTTTGTGTTGTTTCAATCTTAAGCAAGCAAAGTACACGAAATATTTATTCTTTTCTAGTCCTTTGGAAGTGGAATGATATTTTTATTAATTTCTTCCTAAGTTACTAGTTAAACCAAAGAAATTATGAGCATAGGTGATGCAAAACCCAATCATAATGCGGAAGTAGAGAATTAAAACAGAATTAGAAATTATAAGTGCTTTAAAAAATTCGTTGAGCTCAGTTAAAACTAGCTTCACGTTTGTTCTGAACAAACATGAGGCCCATGGGAGCCTCCATTTTAGAAGACACTGGATTTGGCTTCTTGCTCCTGGTGCTGCCGAGCCCCCTTATCAGAGGGCTCCACAGCCCTCCAGTTTGTTGTGTTCTCATGTACACTTCAACACTTAGACTGAGGTTCATCTCACCTAGTTCTAATGATCTAAAAGATAGATTAAGTCAGTCATCCAAGCTCCCGTTACAGTCAAAGGGCAGACAGGTACCTCAAGAGAGCTTTTCAGACAGCTGTTTTGGGATGACATAAAGCGTTTTCAGAAGATGCCTGTCTCTCTCTACTGACCACAGAACCAATCTAAACATCATATTTGGGTCTGACATTTCATGTCAAGTAGGACGACACTAGGTCCTGCTCCTGATAATATTTCATTAATATCCTTTTGGAACTTGATTTAAAATGACTGTTATTTAATTTCATGCTTAAATTGTAAGTATAAAGCAACTAGTGATTGGCTTGTTTTTCATTGGCTGGCACCATTATACTTTATTACCTCTTTTGGTTTTAAGGTAATTGGTCTCAGACCATGGGCTTCCAGGACCTGTGAAGGAGTAATTAAGGTAATTAATGAAAAATGTTTTCAGTTATTCAATCACCAAAACATTTAAATCTTAAAACTTTCCATAAATAAAAATATTAACAAATTCCTTAAGTGATAGAAGAAAAAGAGCTTTATATCACAAACTTTAAAATTTTTTTTCCCCCCCGGGCTAAATAAAGGACAGCATTTTTGGGCTTCCAAACTAGCACCTCATTTCCCAGTGACAGTAAAAGAAGGTAGTAGAAGCACTGAAGCCAGTTACTGTCACAGCCCATTAACATCTACTGTGTATTAGGCCTATGGGAAGAGTAACAGAAAGCTGAAAACGTCTTGGGAAGGTAGTTCTGTCTACACCCTTGCCTCACAGCAGATTTGGCTTGGCATAAACTGTTCCTTTATAAATGATTCCCTAGCTCTTTCTATACAAAAATCTCCAATGACAGGAATAATTCTACTCAGCTTATTCTACACGTGTCTGTTTTGTAGGGCAATCGCTCTTGTGGGAAATGGAGGAGTAGTCTAACCTTCACTGTGATCAGAGTCCTCTCAAGCTTTCCAACTGAAAAGGCAACACATCTCAGAGCTGTACAACTGTACCTTCTGGTCCCAAAGATCCAGGACACGCTGGCCTGCTTCCTCCCCACTCCTCTCCCTGAATCATTCTCAGTACTTCTCCAGCCTACAGTGATGGCACAGCTCTCAATCCATGAATAAATCTGGTTTCAAATACTGATGGATAGGAGCAATTGGTGTGGCAGAATAAACTACCATGAAAGACTTTGGAGATATTAGACACTAGATCAATCTGCTGATGTATTAGTAACAGAATAACAATTAAAAACTAATTCCATTGTAAAGCTATCATCTTATAAAGGAGGATGCTATAAAGAATCCTTGTAACTAGCTAATTTATCAAAAACGAAATGTCCAAAACTATGTTTTCACTTAAAGCCATTATAAAATCAGTAGAAATTTTACTGTTAAGTTCCTGCCTCCAAAAATCTCCAGTTACTCTCAGCATTTGAAGTTTTGAACTTGAAGGTGATCTTGGATTTGTTGGAACAGCGCTGATGCTCATGGAGCTTAAGATGTAGTAATTATTCCTTCATAGCTGGTATCATATCCATTTTCTCTTTTCAGATCCTAAATGATGTCGTTGTAGTATTGCAATATTGTACTGTATATTTTATGATATACAATACAATAAAACCGCATAATATTTCTTTAGGACTTAATAACATGCTGCATGTTTCTATCTGCTCAAGTGACATGCGGGTCAGTTATTCCATTCTCATAGAACCACCTTACTCAATGTAGAGGAGGAGCTGCTAAAGGCAACCTAGTCCCATTCAAACTCGTGCAAAAAAAAAACCAACAGACTTTTACATGTTATTAATCTGAGCAAAATTTCTCTTCCTCTCAAGGCCACAGCAATTTGGCAAATGAACCAGCAAGCAGAAAAAAAAGCAATTAGCTGCATGAATCTTACATATTTAGCATCAGCCCAGCCACTCTTTGGGGACCACATCTTTCCCTCTCCAATTAATCCCAGAGCAAGATGAGAGAGGGGGGCCAAGTCGCCGCTGGCTCCAACTGTTCCTTTCTCTGGGATATAAGGCAGGCAGGATGCTAAGAAGAAAACAAACGTGACTCCTATTAGAGCTTCCCCTTGATACACTCCTTGGAAAAGAGAGAAGCTGGCACCTGAGGGTGGTCACGTAACATCCTGCAATCACTATCAATAGCACCAACAGGACTACTCTTGTTGCAGACAGGGATTTGACCCAGCAGACAGGCTAGCTGCAGTTTGTAAAGAAATCAATCCCCTTCTGCATTTAGTTTTGGACTGTGTGGGACCACAGCCCAGGTTGATTGTCTCTAAAGCTAGACAGGTAAAATATCACTACTCTCAGCTCTTCATCACAGGGTGACCACCTGGGGTGGACAAAGCTACCTCTTTACTTCTCACTCCATTAAACGTTGAGTTACTCCTAGAAACCATCTTTGAGCCCTCTTCCCTCCTTCCTAGTCCTCTGAGCACCGAATGGGTGGAAATGAAGAAATGGAGCCCAGGGAACTGAGAAAAAGCAGGGAATGGACCAGTCTGTTTCTCTTCCTGTGCAGAGCTGAACACTGAATTGCAGCTCCTTCTACCCACTATGGGAAGAGAAGGGTGTAACAGAGGGCAGCACAAAGCCCATATTCTTTGGGCCTCAGGTATATGGACATGACTCTTCTCTCATACACGTGGTCCATAGTCTTTGAATAATCTTCCAATGCACAGTTTAGAAAAAAAAGAGAAGAAAAGTTGAACCTAACAGAAAAAAGGTACTCTTTGCTCATCACTGGTGTGCCTCACCAGAGGAACCATCAATGGACATCTGCTAATGAACAGCACAGCCACCCCTTTGGTTTCTCTGCTGCAGCATCTCGCAAGGTCACCCAGCTTTAACTGATTTGACAGCCACGGCCATGTGAGTTGCTGACCAGCTGTGCACTTCTGCGCAGCTGCCTTGTAGCCCTGGCTTACATACACTTGCATAGGTCTCGGGGGGTCCTCTCACAAAACCAGGTACTGTTTAAGCAGGTCTGCTTGACAATCACCAACACGTGCAGTTTTCTATACAGTAACAGCTCCCCCCCCCAAAACCCCCAAATCCCTAAAGATGGTGGCACACACATCAGCATGCACTTGACAGGACAAAAGTCAGAGACTTGAGGCTTTGTAGAAGAGCTCACAGAGTCATTCTCTTGGTCAAGCTTAGTCTTGAACTAATTACCTAACATGTCAGAAGCTTATTTCCCAAATTTCTGCCTGTTACACCTCTTTCTCTTGGTCTCATGTTTCATACTCCAGGTTCTTCAACAGAGGAATGGTTCTCCAGTTGTGAGCTTGAACAGCCAAGCTCTGGTCCTGATCTCTCACATTAACAGAGTTGAAAGTCCAACATCCATAGCCTGACCCATGGAGCTACACCCTTTAACAAAACAGTTAGAAAGGGGGAAAAAAAAGAAAAAAGAAAAGAAGGAAATGGGGATTTTCTTTAAACAGCTTTTTACCATTAAATGCTTCGATAACTTGCTGGAGCGTTTCTAGGGATATTCCACTGTATCCTTTTGCTAGGACATTGATTCTCAGCGCCAACAGCATGCGAGATCTCTCTGGGCTCAAAGGTTTCCCCACACCTGAAACAGTAACCCTCTTGGTCACCAACCCAGTAGGAACAGTGGTATAAAAGGGAAACATTAAGTGATTTCTTGTTACCTGCAGAATGCGAACGAACCAAGTTCACTTGAAGCTCCCTGAGAAATAAATTAAAAAAAAAAAGTAAAAAAACCCAAATAAGTCTCATCAGGTTTTCTTTTGCACAACACAGATGGAAATACTGAAGTTGCCCTCTCATCCATCCCCAGAGTATAAATGCACAGGGCTTCTCCTCCTCCCTTCCTGAAAGGGAAGGGCAGAGAAAGCCATACACACAACTTACCTCAGCTTACTGTTTGGGATGACAGTCCTGGCAAACTTCCCAAACCCCGTGGTGATTCCATAAACAACTGCAAGAAATGTACACTGCTGGTTCAGGAGGGAAACCTGATGAAGTTTTCTAAAAAATTAACAGCTAGAGACAAAAATACTCACCCGTCTGTTCCTTTACAATCCTTTCAATCACTTCTCGTGATTGATTGACTTTAGCTTCAGCTTCAGGTGTGAGCTAAAAAGATGAGTAGTTTAAATATTAGTTTATCTATCACTATTTAAATTTAACTGTAGAAAGATAAACATGTAATTTTTAGCTGCTTTGGTTCAGAATCTTTACCTTTATCTTGTAGAGCCCCTTTCCTAAATTGACCAAGTCCTCCGTTGTTAAGCTGTTGCCATCTAAAGAAATATACTACACCAAAGAACCACCTTTTAGTTTGGGTTACATATCATATAAAGTTGCTTAATAACATAAATTTTAAAAAATGCAGTCAAAATCAGCAGTGACAGGAAGCTTGCTCATGGTCATTCATAAGACAGGAACTCATTAACAAAAACGTAAGAAGGACATTATAATTTAATTAATGCTAAACCCAGCCAAACTCACAGCCCCTACTCTGGCGAATGCTGCAGCAGCTGAACTCTCAGCATGCTGTGGTGATTTGTTACTGAGTTGTAAATATCATTGGCAATTCCTACCTGTTCTGGTTCTCGATATTTGCTGTATCTGAAAGTTCTGTAAAGGAAAATAAAGGGCAGACAGGATTTCACAGGTAGAGAATGTCTGATTACAGCTGGCAATGTGTTTTAAGATTGAAGGAGCTCTAAAAGAATGGAGAAATCTAGAAAATGGTAAATCTGGCATTAAAAAAAGTTCACAAAGCACTCAAAAAAGGATACAAATGAACTCCTTCTGGCTGAGATGGTATGAAATCTGGAGACATTATATCTCCTTCTATAACTAGAAGAAACATGCAGAATAAACACAAACGGGTTTAAACGTACAAACAGTCATTCTTTACAATGCACAGCAGTAAGAACTCTAATTTGCAGTTATCAGCCCCATATTTGTATACTTCTAGGAAAATAACAAGGAAGTATGCATTTATTTAAGGTACTTTAAAGGCAAAAGCAAAACAGCCCTACCCAAAAATATACTATATATGACATCATAGACAGATGGTGTATATAGAATCCTGCACCTTCTAAACTCTATATAGTTCTGTTGCTTAAAACCAAATATTCTAAAAGCACTTTGGCATTTTTCCATGGAAATCACAGACACTACCTCAAACGCAATTTTTGATAAAGTAGGCCAGTTTGCTGACTCAGATGCCAACACGGTCACACTGCTTAAGGTTTTCCTTACCAACTTCAACAAATTCATTGTCCTCTAAAGCATCCTCCACTGTATCATCAAGATCCAGCAAGCCAAGTCCCTTGCACCTTCGAATGTAAAATTTTACTCCTTCCACTGAGGCAAATCCTCCGTTGTCAGGTTTGTTTTTCATGTATCGTCTCACAGCTTCCTTTCCCAGCCACCTAATTGTGTTGGTGCTGTTTAGGCATGGCACCGCCAGCCACTCTCCTCGGACATGCACCGTGTATCTCGGCATGTTTTCTCACCAAAATTGTCCCTTGACTGTGAAGGACTGCAGCGTGCAGCAGCCTTACATCTACTGTGCAATAGCCTGAAGACCAGTGCCTAGCTGAAGTCCAGTGTTGCAATCAGAGGGAGGCAGAAATCCACCCCCAAAATCCCCACCTTTGTAAATACATGAGATCAATACATTCATCTGACTTCATCCAATGAAACCAAGCCCAGGGAGCACACCCGTTTTATGGAAAGGCACCCCGCTCCCAACTATTGCCACAGAATTTTTTTTCCAAAGATCACACTGGGAATACAGAAATGAAAATTCAGGAGCTGGAGCTTATGTGCCAAGAACAGATAAATAAATTAGACTAAGCTAGAATGAAACTGTCCTAAAAACTCAAGGGTTTAACAACAGAGCTGTCACCTGGCAGTAGATGACAGTAACGAAAACCTCCATGAGGGACAGGGCTGGAAGACAGTCACCCCATTCTTATGGGTTGGTCACGGCTGCTAGGATTGAAAGGAGATTGTATTATACCACTTTTACATCTCTACCCAGAGCAGGATAAAAAACAGCAATAGAGGAAACAAGCCTGCTTTGCTCATTCCCATGCCCAAGTTTGAGAACTTATGAGGAAAATGTTCATGAATTTCCATGTTGCTGTAACACGTAGCAACAAATATTAGGCCACATCTGCACATCACCAAGCCTGGTGCTGCCATACCATGCTCCACTTGCAGGCAGATGCACACAGAAAAGATGTGGAGAAATACCTATTAGAGATGGTGCTAAAATCAAGTTTAGCAATAACCATGTCTACCCAGCAGCTGAAAAAGACCTTTGTCTTCAAAGACAAAACAATAACAACTCCTGGAGTCCATGACACACACAATAGGGTTCCTAGACAAAGGGATTACTATGAAGTGCACTTACCTGGGGCTGTTATTGTGGGGAAGTTTAACTTGAGACCCACCAGTGGGAGTCCCTCTGTGGCAGACACTGCCCCTGCAAAGCAGGACAAACCTAGTGAAAGCCATGCCTGCCACTAGCTTTTCTTCCTAGCTCTGACAGCAAAAAACCAGAATTATTTGGCAGCAGGAACTCCAACTGCCAAACACTGTATATAATATCTGGGAGTTTCTGACAAAACGTTACCCCAAAGCTAGTAAGATGGAAATTTTTTCTTCTAAATCAAAGAACAGGAGTTTTTAGTGCAATCCGATAGCTGGAACCAGAACCTGCTAACACCAGATACACCCCTCCTCCTACTGGAGCCTTGCTTCAGAGGATCTCCATTCATTCACGTGACATTGTAGAAGCCCGATTAGATTTTGGAAGTGAATGAAAGGAACTGTGTAAATTTTTAACCTGAAATACGGAAAAATTCTCTTCAGTGAGTTTTCCAGCAGAAGTTACAACCCGTCTTTCAGAGCAGTAGCAAGAAGAGAATGAATGGCTCATTAGGTCCTTAACACAAGAAAGCCCCCAAGTTCTTTACCTGTAACGAAATGTCACTACTTTGGTTCCAGAAAAGCCAATATTTTACTGTGTTTATTAAAAGCTGAGTGGCACAATATTCATAGAAAGAATGTAAAGTGATATTTAAGCCTCAGTCACCTAGGCGTTAATTTTTCTATAACTTTTATTTAAACTACTTAGACGAACATAGGTTAAAGTTGAATGGAAGAACTCAGGATGCCTTGAATCAAACACATCCAACAGGATATGTTTATGCCTTAATTTATATTAGAGCTGCCAGCATGAAAAGATGCATCTCCTGGTGAAGTATGTAACTTCATCTACTTGGAAGTTTATACAGACCAAATTCAGAGCAGAAATAAATTGATTCATAAGCTCTCCACTCCCACTCTATGTGCTATTATTAAATCCAAATCTTTTGTCATGATTTACATTTGGTATCTTCCTCCTCTAAAAGAGCACTTTTTTTTTTTGTTACTCCTCTCTACGGGGTTACCTCCATGTCAACAGGTTTAATTTATGCTAAGAGATCACCTTCTGGAAAAGCAGTTCTTAGGAAACTCACTTCAAAAAAACACCTGTAGATGTCAGTATGCACAACAGTTTCACCTAAAACAGCGACTTCAAGTGCTGCAACAATGGGAAGAGAAAGAGCCCTCTGATTGTTTTTAAACTTATCTCCAAGTTGTTACTTTAGCGTAAGGGGAAGCGCCCAAAACTGGTTAGAAAATGCAAGTATTAAAAAAACTCAATCCAGGGAAGGAAAGACTTGGGCTTTAGTCCCCCTTGCATGGCAAGATATTAAATCTGGAAATTGGTAGAAATTCCAGGTTTGCTTAAAAATGAAAACAAGGAAGTATTTCAGACAACTCCATTCAGACA
>NW_010421899.1:14476-15469 GCF_000710305.1 Buceros rhinoceros silvestris | reverse complement strand
CAGGAATAACTAAGCAAAACCGTCATATTGTGATTAAAGTGAGGAACTAACATAACACAGCCACGACGAACAGGGATACACGGGAATTCTGCTCTAACACTACAATGTTGTGATCCATTTAGGTCTGCATAGTCCTTTTGGACCCATAATAAAAATTTCTTCCACAACACAGAAGAGTAAATAAAACAAGACTATTATTTTAAAACTTTTTGTACAGATTAATACACAGACAAGTCAACAGTGAAAAGATTTATTTTTTTAGTTTTTGGATAGTTAGTTTCAACCACATTGCTATGAAGAAGAAAGCTGTGCACAAAGAGCCATATCACCCACCAACTCATTTTCCACGTTTTTAAATGCCATCACTGACAAATGACTACATCTCAGAACAGCTTTTTTGTGCATTCTAAAAATTGCTTGTAACAAAACTGTTGGGCAATTCCAGAAATTTAGCAATTTTGCTGTTTTATTTGGAAATGCAAAATAGAAAGTACTGCACTTGATTTGGAAAGTTCATTTTAAGCTAAATTAGAACCAAAGCAGCAGAGCATTTTATGGCATAATCAAGCAGGCATATCAAGTCTGTGGTATCTGTCTCTTCTTTCAGCATCAAGAAAATTTCAAAGAGGTCGGTAAATTTGTCACTGATCCTGTTTCAAGTCTTTGCCCACAAGCATTGAAGTGACTGGGTGCATAGAGGCTCTGTGTTCCAGAAACGCCTTGACAGCCAGGTCTCGAGACTTGTCAAAATTGTAAAGGTCCATCAAGCAGGCATATCAAGTCTGTGGTATCTGTCTCTTCTTTCAGCATCAAGAAAATTTCAAAGAGGTCGGTAAATTTGTCACTGATCCTGTTTCAAGTCTTTGCCCACAAGCATTGAAGTGACTGGGTGCATAGAGGCTCTGTGTTCCAGAAACGCCTTGACAGCCAGGTCTCGAGACTTGTCAAAATTGTAAAGGTCCCTATAAAAGAAGGGGGGGGGGGGGGGGGGGG